>NW_027494192.1:215000-333917 GCF_021521415.1 Bidens hawaiensis
CTAAGGTGTGCCCGGATCCATACTTAGTGAATTCTGAGGAGGTTGAGAAGATTCCAATCTTCCATATATCTCACTTAGGTAAAATCTTTGACTCTACATAAATGAGCAAGTAAGTTCCTTTCCAACTGGGATTGTGTACCAGCGTACTCAAATAAGAACAAGTAAGGTCCTTTCTAGTTGGGATTGTGCACCAACGTACTTGGATAATGTGGCAATTTTCCACTCATAACAACAAATGTCTTGAGCGCAAATGTGTGCGTATGATCATATTATCTTGAAATAATCCATGAGCAAGTAATTTTGAGCAAGTAACAAGTAACACACAAGTCCATGTAGCGAATTGTAGTTTGTAAATGGTGGATAAAAGAAATTGTAATTTGGATAGGATATATATTCTACCCCCAAAAGTAATAAAAGAGTAAACAGGGGGTGTGAGAAACTCACCTTGAAGTTGAAGACAAACTTGAAATAAAACCAAAAGAGCGTAAATGAAACCGAAACAATTGAACCTCACGAACTAGAATTAAAAGTAAGAAAATTGAATATTAACTAACAACTTATAAAAGTAAATACAAAGGTTTGTCAAAAATTAGAAGTGTTTAATGTATGTTTTATTATTTTATGAAGTTGATATTATAATATTATATTTTAATAGATTATTAACGATTTATTAATTAAATATTATTTAAATTACGAGATTTAATGTTAAGTTTGAATATTATATAGGTTACGGTAAAATTGGTGTTAACGATATATTTTATTTTATAAATGAAGTGTTAACAAATTATAAAGTTTTAACGAATGAAACATAATATATAATTTAAACAAGCTTAAAACGAATTTGTCGAGTTTGAAAGATTGATTTTTAGGTGAAAAATCATAAATATGGTTTAAAAAATAATTTTATTTGACTTAAAATAATTTTTATTGATTTAATAAAGTTTTATAAATTCTAGTTTGGTTATTATATAACAGAAAAATGATTAAAAAGGAAATAAAAAGAAAAAAAAAATAAAAAAACGACTGACCAGGGTTCGAACCAACCGGGTCCTTCTGCCTACACTAATATGCTCTAACCACTGAACCAGTTAATTTGATTTGTTATAATACCATAAACAAATATACATATACTATACTACAAGTTCATCTTCTTCATCATGAAACCCTATATTTCAATCTGTTAATCCGTTCCATGTTTGATCTATAAAGTTTAGGGGTTTTATTAGACGGCCAAAAACAATGACAAATCATATATTACTTACCTCGTATGGTTTCGGATTACCGAAGAATGGAACCTCGCCGGAAAAACGAACTTGAAAGATTTTGACGAGTTATAGTGTGTTTTGAGGTTAAAAAGATTGTTGGTTCAAGTTTACTTGCTACCCAATGTCCTATTTATACTAATAATAGAATAGTTATCATTTAAATTGGTCGTAAATGCGTTTTAATTACTTTCCGGCCGATATCGCGATGATACCTATCGATTTAGCTTTAATTATGAGTTATACTAACAATTTAACGGGTCATTAACATAGCTCGGTCCAGATCAATCGTCGTTATATGATTTAATTGGGTTAAAACGCGTTAAAAAGGAGTTAGCGAGACTCGTCGGAGCCGAAATGAGTTGCCGGGAAAACGGGGTATTTGTGGGGGGGGCATTTTTTTAGTTTAATATTAATTTATTTTGAGATACTTACACTTTCAGCCCTTTTACTTTCATATTTCTTTTAATTTGAATTAATATATATTTACATATTGGACATTGTACTTCTAAATGTTATATAAATGAAATAAAAGTTAATGATTTGAAAATATGTTCGTATTCTACCCGGATAGTTCGGGACTCGTTTAAGTACAACTTTTAATTAATGGAGTTTTGTAATTTAAACGAAACGGATAGAAAACAACGAATAGTATCTATAACACGTCGTAAATATTATTAAATAAACGATAATACATATATATATATAATAAACGAATGCTACGAATACATCGAAACATCAAAATGAGTCGGTTGGCGAACATAAAAATATTTATATTAATACATATATTTATAAATAAAAACATAAAATTTAAAACGGGGCGGATTTTCGGGTTTAAAAAGTAGAGAATGTTAAAGTTACGAGCCACCAATTGGTAAAACTCGGTTGTATAATCATCAACTGATCTGGATCCCTGCTTCAGATTCTGCAAACGTTGATACATCAACCGTTGAAAGTTGTGAGGCAAAATATTATACCGCAAACACTTTTTCATCTTGGTCCATGTCATAATCCTTGACTTCCCAAGTATGTTTCGTGTCACCTTCAGTTGTTGCCACCATGTTGATGCCCTCCCATGTAGCCTGGTAGCGATCAAAGGTGCCCGCTTATTTTAGGCACCTCTTTGAATTCAAACACCTCCTCTACAGTGGCCAGCCAATCAATAAACCCTTCCGGATCCAAGCTAGTCCCATCAAATTCCGGGATATCAATTCGCATCCCAGCATCCCAAAGCCAGTTTCCATATCCATGTTCTCGCCATGGTTCCTTCTCTTGAACCTCTTCGAAAGATGAACCATCATCACCAAAAAAAGGATTATCAAAGGCACGCCCCTCCCTATTTTTGGGTGCCTGCCTTCTACAATTCATCAAGTCAGCCATTCGATCAGTCAATTAATTGACCACTTGATCCAATCGTTGTTCCACCCGTGCCATAAAGCATTGTTCCAACTCTCGTTCATAAACCTCATCGATTGGTGGAATGTTTCTCCTTGGAAAAATTTTGAGCCAGGAATTCGGCTCTGATACCAACTGATAAAACGGTAAAACGATAATGAAGATCAAGTCACGTTGATTCTGTGAATGCCCGTGATGAACTTCCCAAAACCCCCAAATCCCACCCAAAGTTCAAGGAAATTGAAGTGAAAAATCTTTATTATCAAAATTCAAGTCTGGCTTTTCAGATTACATTAGAAACATATAAATAGAATTTCTATTACGAAATGGGCCCGAAAAAGGCCATGGCCCAAACACAAATAAAAAAAAATGTAAAAACTGACAAAAAAACATAAAAAGGCCCATAACTTTAATTAGGAGACATTTTTGGGCTTCGAACAAGGGCCCAGGAGGTTTTCCACTACGTGCTCCTCGTCTCAAACTTCGATTTGACTGGTCATGGGCTTGAAACGGAGCTTCGTAGGCCAAGTCATGCCCGTTTTCGTGAGTCATCTTTGGAAGAACAATCATAGGTCTCCAAATATAACATGGCACTCTCTTCAATACTTGGGCCTCCATCATTTTACCAAGGTGGGATGTACAAACGTTAGCAAACCGTCCGTTCGTGAATCTTGGTGGCAATGAAATGGCAGGATGGTTTCATCAATGCCTGCTATTTGAGGTTAATCATGGTTTTAAATTTTTTAAGCAACAAGTTCAGACAAGAAAGTACATCGATGAGATCGATCCAAGAACAGGTTGGAGGAAGGTTATGTTAAAAGAGAAGTCGTCGCGCATGATGTAAGGTGTACCCGTAAAGTCGTTTCCCAAAAGTCTTTACAAGATATTCAACCGGTGTTATTACGACAAGCGCACCGGTGAAGCCGTTATTTTACTCGGTATTGGACTGAAGACTAAGTTCATACGAGTGATCAATTAAATTTGGTTAGTTAATTTATCAGACTCAAACAACAATGATCTATTTAAGAACAAGATATGTTTTGCTGATATTGAAGATTATGATCGTGTTATGCAATTCCAACGTGTCGTGCGTGTTTGCAACGCGTTTGGAGTTCAAAGTTGTGAGGACTGGAATACGAAGAGATTAAGAGGATCGAATAAAAAGAGCACGAGACGAGGGGGAGTTTGTTAGGTTTCTCAGATGCATCACAACAGACAATAAAAACGTCATTTCCTTCGGGAAGGGCTTGGATACGAGCTTGGCAAAGCATACGGTTAAAGGTTTGAAAAGCTTCATCTTGATTAGGCCACCACTCATAAGGTTTACCCTTATGAGTTAAAGCGGTGAGAAGCAAAGCAATCTTGGAAAAGTTCATAATGAAGCTAGGATAATAACTAGTAAGAACAAGAAAGGATTGAATTTCAGTGGGTGAAGTTGGGGTCTTCCAGTTGGGCCTTACCTGGCATTTAGGTAATTTACCAGTCCAATCGTTATGTTTATACGGTCAGTCACTAATTATTTTTAACAAATGAACCTAATCGTTATTATTATATACCATTTTTTATGGAATGTTAACAAATTAGGTATAGCGTATGATTCATTCGCTATACTTTAAGTTAAGTTAGGAATTGAAGACGAATGATCCCCATCCGTTATGGGATGTATAACAAATGGGATTCATCTACTATATATACATGTATCTAGATGAGTAAATTAACAAGTGTGTATTATTATTATTATTAATCAGAGTGTCGTTTGCTGCTCAAATTTCCTCTCTACACACACAATTTACTAAAGTATTCAATCACCGATAACATATCAGAGAACTTGATCCGTAAATATGATTTGAAATCGATTCATCCGTAACAGGTTTGTCAGAGGCATCACAATAGACAAAAAAGTATTCATTTCCTTCTGGAAGGGCTAGGAGCTTTGCAAAGCATACAATTCAAGGTTTGAAAAGCTTCATCTTGATTAGGCCCCCACTCATAAGGTTTACCCTTGTAAGGCCCCGTTACCGGTGCCTCACATGTGGGAGTTGGATTTACTCATCAACTTAGTTCTAATCATCAGAGTTAATAAAAATATTCGCGGAATATAAAAACTTTCATAAAACATTTCATAACAATCCAAAACTTGTCTTAAACAAACAACTTGTCTTTCAAAAACGAAGTAATTAAACATAAACTGATAAACGTCTCGAGTCTTCCGATGTCAGCCTCTATTCAATGCCACATGTTCCCCTCAAACGAGCTGCTTCATCCTACTCACCTGCGTGCATACTAAAAGTCAGCAACGCTGAGTGAGTTCTAGTTAATCAGGAAACATACAATTTATTCTCATATATTTCTTAATGTATCCGAAGGCACGTATTAATACTTTATCTTTGTATAAATATCCATAAGAGGAACGTCGCATAATATCTATTAAAAGAACTATTACTATTGCCCATGATATATATTCTCCATAAAGGGAACACTCTACACATATATTATCCATAGAAGGAACACTATATAAATATAAATATATATATATATATATATATATATATATATATATATATATTATCCATAGAAGGAACACCCTATATACTTTCCATAGAAGGAACACTATACTATCCATAAAAGAAACACTATACTGTCCATAGAAGGAACACTATACTATCCATAGAAGGAACACTATACTATCCATAAAAGGAACACTATGCTATCCATAGAAGGAACATTATACATTATCCATATAAGGAACTCTATATATTATCCGTAGAAGGAACACTGTATATAAGCTATTATTTAATATCCATGTAAGGAACTAATCTATTCCCTTGGCAATACGTGTAATATCCGAAGATCGTTCACGTACCGACAAGAAATCCATCGTATCTATCACATATATCATACTTGCCATACACTTACCATTTAAGGTAAGTGTATTAACTGTCACATCGAGTATGCACACAGCCCCGAAAACATAACAAGGAAATGGGGCTAGAAACTCACCTGGAACCTTTTTGCGTTCTGTATTAACTGTATTCCCCTTCTTTAATGGAGTCCGGCTAACTTTTCGCGTTCGCTTGGTCTCAGCTAGCTTGTTTATGAATCTTAAACTTTGGATCTAACTTGTATATAGAATATCTAATAATAGTTAGCTTGATTTGGTCTCGGATCTCTTTCTTTCTCTCTTGGCACTTTATGTATAGTAAGGAAGGTGTGTGTGTTTGGAGTGTGTAGAGATTATGGAAAGGATGGAGTGAGAGTTAGGGTTTTAGGATGGTTTTAAAGAGATATTTATACTCCTCAAAGCCCATGGACCTAAGGCCCATCCCACCATCTTGATCCATTTTAATTACCCAAGTCCATAATTCTTTCTATAATTAATATTAATTAACTATTAGCACTCGTTTATAATTTCGTGGACTTTCTTTTATCTTATTATTTTATTCTTTTATTCTTTCTCTATTAATCCGAGTAACTATTATGCCATAAATAAATTATATATTTAAATATTATTCTTTGAAAATCTGGGATGTTACAACCCTTATGAGTTAAAGAGGTGAGAGGCAAAGCAATCTTGGAAAAGTTCATAATGAAGCTAGGATAATGAATAGCAAGACCAAGAAATGATTGAACTTCAGTGGGTGAAGTTGGGGTCTTCCAGTATTTAAAAGCTTTGATTTTAACGGGATTAGCATTAATGCTTTTTTCGTTAATGACGTGACCAGGAAATACCGCAGGTGGATTGGTCAACCCGAAAGGCATAACCATAAATTCGTAATGATTGTAGCAAGTTCATAATGCGATTTTGGGTATATCAACCTCATTAATGCACAACTGGTGATAACCCAAACGAAGATCGATTTTTAAAAGCATGATTCACCTTGAAGCTGATCGAAAAGGTCGTCAATTATAGACAAAGTGTATCATTGTAATTAATCTTATTTATGTGAAAAGGCATTTTGGTAATTTACTAGTCCAATCGTTATGTTTATTCTGTCATTCGTTAAATATGTTTAACCAATGAACCAAATCGTTATTATTATATACCATTAGTTTTGGAATGTTAACTAATGAGGTATAGTGAATGAGTCATTCGCTATACTATTAAGTTAACTTAGGGATTGAAGACGAATGATCACCATTCGTTATGGGATGTATAACTAATGGGATTTATCTTCTATATATATACCTGTATTTGGATGAGTAAATTAACAAGTGTGTATTATTATTATTATTATTAATATTATTATTATTAATCAGAGTGTCATTACGCTGCTCAAATTTCCTCACTACACACACACGCTTTACTAAAGTAACCAATCACCGATAATATATCAAAGAACTAGATCCGTAAGTACGATATTAAATCGATATATCCATAAATTAACAAGTGTGTATTATTATTATTATTAATTAGTGTGTCGTTACGCTGCTCAACTTTGTCTCTACACAAACACACTTTACTAAAGTATTGAATCACCAATAACATATCAGAGAACTAGATCCGTAAGTACTATCTGAAATTGATCTATACGTAATAGGGTTCTCAGAGGCATCACAATAGACAACAAAATCGTCGAAGGGATAGGATAGGAGCTTTGCAAAGCATACGCTTCAAGGTTTGAGAAGCTTCATCTTGATTAGGCCCCCACTCATAAGGTTTACCCTTATGAGTTAAAGCGGTTAGAGGCAAGCAATCTAGGAAAAGTTCATAATGAAGATAGAATAATAACTAGCAAGACCAAAAAAAGGATTGAACTTCAGTGGGTGAAGTTGGGGTCTTCCAGATTTTAAAAGCTTCGACTCTAACGGGATCGGAATAATGCTTTTTTCGTTAATGATGTGACCAACAAATTGCACTTCATTTAACCAAAATTTCACACTTGGAAAACTTGGCAAGAAGTTGTTCTTTCCTCTACAATTCAAGGATAGCATGAAAATGTTTTTCGTTCTCAACTTTGGATTTTAAATGCGATCATGAACTTATTATTGTAAGGCTTTCATACGCGGTTCACGAGGTCCATAAATACCGCAGGTGCACTGGTCAAGCCGAAAGGCATAACCATAAGTTTGTAATGATTGTAGCGAGTTCGTAACGCGGTTTTGGGTATATCAACATCATGAATGCATAACTGGTGATAACTCGAATGAAGATAGATTTTTGAAAAGCCAGATTCGCCTTGAAGCTGATCGAAAAGGCCGTCAATTCTAGACAAAGGGTATCATAGTAATTTATCTTATTTATGTAAAAGGGTAATTTGGTAATTTACTAGTCCATTCGTTATGTTTATGTGGTCATTCATTAAGTGTGTTTAACGAATGAACCAAATCGTTATAATTATATACCATTAGTTATGGAATGTTAACGAATGAGGTATAGTGAATGAGTCATTCGCTATACTATTAAGTTAACTTAGGGATTGAAGACGAATGATCCCCATTCGTTATGAGATGTATAACGAATAGGATTCATCTTCTATATACACATGTATCCGGATGAGTAAATTAACAAGTGTGTATTATTGTTATCAATGTTGTAAAAATCGCTAAGCGGACCCTAGGCGGCCGACCCCCTTGTAGGGAGTACTCGGAGTACTCGGGGAGTACTCGGCTTGTAATCGGACATGATAAATATAACATAAAATAATTATTGGATATTATATATATGTTAAAATAAGCATAATTAATGTCAAATAAGCATAATTCATATGAAAAAATATATATATTTAAAATAATTCATGTTTTGCTGTTATTTTTAATTTTTTACTAAAAATAAAAAATAAAAAAATTAGAAAAATTTTTTAAAAAAATAAAAATTTTTGGTCGAGTTGACCTTGGAGGCCGATTAATCCCGAGTACTCCGACTTTTGACCGAGTTGGACTTTGGCGAGTAATTGTGGCCGAGTTGGGAAAAGGCGGCAAGGTTGATGTCCGAGGACCTTGGAATCACCGATTCCAAGGCCTTGAAATTCGACTTTTACAACACAGATTATTATTATTATTATTATTATTATTATTATTATTATTATTATTATTATTATTAATCAAAGTGTCTTTACGCTGCTCAAATTTCCTCTCTACACACACACACACTTTACTAAAGTATTCAATCACCGATAACATATCAGAGAACTAGATCCGTAAGTACGATCTGAAATCGATCTATCTGTAATAGGTTTCAAAGAGGCATCACAACAGACAACAAAATCATCCAAGGGCTAGGATAATAGATTTGCAAAGCATATACTTCAAGGTTTGAAAAGATTCATCTTGATTAGGTCCCCACTCATAAGGTTTACCCTTATGAGTTAAAGCGGTGAGAGGCAGGGCAATCTAGGAAAAGTTCATAATTAAGATAGGATAATAACTAGCAAGAACAAAAAAAGGATTGAACTTCAGTGGGTGAAGTTGGGGTTTTCCTGATTTTAAAAGCTTCAATTCTAACGGGATCGGCATAATGCTTTTTTCGTTAACGATGTGACGAACAAATTGCACTTCATTTAACCAAAATTCACACTTGGAAAACTTGGCAAGAAGTTGTTCTTTCCTCTACAATTCAAGCATAGCATGAAAATGTTTTTCGTTCTCAACTTTGGATTTTGAGTGCGATCATGAACTTATCAAGGTATGGCTTGCATACGAGGTTCATGAGGTCCATAAATACCACAAGTGCATTAGTCAACCCGAAAGGCATAACCATAAATTCATAATGATTGTAGCGAGTTCAGAACGCGATTTTGGGTAGATCAACCTCAATAATGCGCAATTGGTGGTAACCCGAACGAAGATAGATTTTTATAAGCAAGTTTCGCCTTGAAGCTGATTGAAAAGGCCGTCAATTTTAGACAAAGGGAATCATTGTAATTTATCTTGTTAATTTAGTAGGGAATTTTGGTAATTTACTAGTCCATTCGTTATGTTTACGTGGTCATTCGTTAAGTATGTTAAACGAATGCACCAAATCGTTATTATTATATACCATTCGTTATGGAATGTTAACGTATGAGGTATAGTGAATGAGTCATTCGCTATACTATTAAGTTAACTTAGGGATTGAAAACGAATGATCCCCATTCGTTATGGGATATATAACGAATGGGATTCATCTTCTATATATATACATGTATCCGGATTAGTAAATTAACAAGTGTGTATTGTTATTATTATTATTATCCTTACGCCGCTCAGATTTCCTCTCAACACACACACAATTAACTAAAGTATTCAATCACCATTAACGTATCAGAGAACTAGATCCGTAAGCATGATCTGAAATCAATTCGTCTGTAATAGGTTTCTCAGAGGCATCACAATAGACAACAAAAGCGTCATTTCCTTCGGGAAGGGCTAGGATAGGTGCTTTGCAAAGCATACGCTTCAAGGTTTGAAAATTTCCAACCTGATTAGGCACCACTCATAAGTTTTACGCTTATGAGTTAAAGCGGTGTGAGGCAAAGCAATCTTGGAAAAGTTCATAATGAAGCTAGGATAATAACTAGCAAGACCAATAAAGGATTGAAATTCGGTGGTTGAAGTTAGGGTCTTCCGGTTTTTAAAAGCTTCAATTTTAACAGGATCGACATGAATGTTTTTTCGTTAACTATGTGACCAAGAAATTGCACTTCGTTTAACCAAAATTCACACATTGAAAACTTGGCAAGAAGTTGTTCTTTTCTCTACAATTCAAGGATAGCATGCAAATGTTTTTCATTCTCAACTTTGGATTTTGAGTGCGATCATGAACTTATCATGGTATGGCTTGCATACGCGGTTAATGAGGTTCATAAATACCACAAGTGTGTTGGTCAACCCGAAAGGCATAACCATAAATTCATAATGATTGTAGCGTGTTCAGAACGCGATTTTGGGTAGATCAACCTCAATAATGCGCAATTGGTGATAACCCGAACGAAAATAGATTTTTATAACCAAGTTTCGCCTTGAAGCTGATTGAAAAGGCTGTCAATTCTAGACAAAGGGAATCATTGTAATTTATCATGTTAACGTAAAAGGGAATTTTGGTAATTTACTAGTCCATTCGTTATGTTTATGTGGTCATTCGTTAAGTATGTTTAATGAATGAACCAAATCGTTATTATTATATACCATTCGTTATGGAATGTTAACGAATGAGGTATAGCGAATGAGTCATTCGCCATACTATTAAGTTAAATTAAGTATTGAAGACGAATGATCCCCATTCGTTATGGGATGTATAATGAATGGGATTCATCTTCTATATATGTACATGCATCTGGATAAGTAAATTAACAAGTGTGTATTATTATTATTATTAATTAGTATATCGTTACGCTTCTCAAACTTTCTCTCTACACAAACACACTTTACTAAAGTATTCAATCACCGATAACATATCAGAGAACTAGATCCGTAAGTACTATCTGAAATTGATCTATACGTAAGAGGTTTCTCAGAGGCATCATAATAGACAACAAAATTGTCATTTCCTTCGGGAAGGGCTAGGCTTTGCAAAGCATACGCTTCAAGGTTTGAAAAGCCTCATCTTGATTAGGCCCCCACCCATAAGGTTTACCCTTATGAGTTAAAGCGGTGAGACGCAAAGCAATCTTGGAAAATTTCGTAATGAAACTAGGATAATAACTAGCAAGAACAAAAAATGGATTGAAATTCAGTGGGTGAAGTTAGGGTCTTCCAGATTTTAAAAGCTTCGATTCTAAAGGGATCGGCATAATGTTTTTTTCGTTAATGATGTGACCAACAAATTGCACTTCGCTTAACTAAAATTCGCACTTGGAAAACTTGGCAAGAAGTTGTTCTTTTTTCTAAAATTCAAGGAGAGCATGCAAATGTTTTTCGTTCTCATCTTTGGATTTTGAGTGCGATCATGAACTTATAAAGTTAAGGCTTGTGTACACGGTTCATGAGGTCCATAAATACCGCAGGTGCATTGGTCAACCTGAAAGGCATAACCATAAATTCGTAATGATCGTAGCGAGTTAGGAACGCGATTTTGGGTATATCAACCTCATGAATGCGCAATTGGTGATAACCCGAACGAAGATCGATTTTTGAAAAGCAAGATTCACCTTGAAGCTGATCTAAAAGGCTGTCAATTCTAGATAAAGGGTATCGATTTTTAATCGTGAGTTTACTGAGTTCACGATAGTCAATACACATTCAAAAGGAACCATCCGTCTTTTTAATGAAAATAACAGATGCGTCCTAAGGAGACGAACTTGGGCTGATGAATCCTTTTCTAGAGAGTTCTTGGAGTTGACTCGCCAATTCTTGCATTTCCGAACGTGCGAGACTATAAGGTGCTTTGGCCACGGAATTCGCATAGGGTGTAAGGTCGATACGATACTTCACTTAATGAGTAGGAGGTAAACCGGAAACATCGTCAGGGAAAACTTTGGGAAAATCACGAACCACCGGAAAGTTTTTTATTGTTTTCTCTTCTCGTTTCTTTTCCACAAAGTTGGAAAGGAAGCCCACATACTTTTTATGTAAATATTGTTGGGCTTGAATACATGATATAAGCTTGAGCCCTTTCGAAGGGTTTTTTCCGTAAATACGCAAAGTTTGATCGCCATCAAGCAGATTCTAAATATACTTTTCAAAACACACGATGTTGAGCTAACCAGTCCATGCCTACTATGATATCGAATCTTCCGAGTTGCATACGAATGAGATCAATAGAAAATCATAGATGTTGAGATTTATAGTGCAACCACGAATCAATCGAGATAGATTTACCATTCGCGACTTCAACCGTAAAAGACTTTTCGATTTTAAAACGAGACGACAAAAGCATAGGCTCAAAATGAAATGACACAAAAATCATATCGGCACCTGTATCAAATAAAATTGATGCATAAACGTTATTAACCAAGAACGTACTGCCCCTATCGTTGCTATGTTGAGCTTGAATTGCATTGATCATGAATGCCCTCTCGCGAGCATTGGGGACGGCTGGTGCAACTTGAGAAGTCGAGTCTTTATTGGCTTCAACTGGTTGAACCACTTGGTTCGCCATAAGCTGCAGAACTAGGGGTTGGTAAGCTAGAACTTGATAGGCTTGAGCAGGGTACAAAGGCGGAAGGACCATTTGGACTTGATATGTGATTCGAGGACACGTGTTGCAGAAATGACTAGGATCTCCATATTTAAAACACGCTCGAGGGGTGGGGTAAGCTTGAGCGATAAGTTGAGCTTGAGTTAAAACACGGTTTTGGTTGAAGGTGTGGGGAGTACGGGGTGGTTGTCACACCCCAACCAACGGTGGAACATGCCGGGGCACGGCATAATTTGTATCATAGCTCAAAGAAACTAAATATAATAATAAGTGTCAGTATCTAAATTTATTTATTCTCAACAATCGTACACAAATAATTCAAATGAAAAGAAATTACAACATTTAAACTTTCATAATTTTTAGCCTAAGATATGATCTAAGCTCTTCACTTCAAACCATCTGAAATAACAGCCTATAATATGCGTAAAAATAATTTGGCAACAACACATGTTGATCGAGTAATTGACAGTTTGGTGTAATAATAATAGTAATATTGAGAAATAAGACAATTCCTTGCGTTAGTGAATAACGTCAATTAACATAAACAAATAGATGTGTGTTTTCAACATGCCACTATGTCTGTTTTCAACATGCCACTATGTGTGTTTTCAACATGCCACTAGATTCGGACATGTTTACTAGGATAAGTTCGCAACCAATAAACAAAATGTGTCTTTTAGAACATGCCACTAGATTCGGGCATGTCTGCTCAGACGGCGTATGATCATACTATGAGGATGAGGATGAGATACTAACTAACCATAAAAGCAGTAAACAAATAACCACATAGCAATCAACAACTAATCGAGCAACATCACAACCATGCAATTAATGGAATTGTGTTTTTGAGAAAAAATATATTCTAGTAAATAGCTTAGTATGCATATTGTCCCCAAAGAACAATTTGAAAAAAAAAGGATGTGATTACTCACCTGAAATAAGATGAAGCGGTAACGAGAAGACGTATTAGCGGTTGCGGAAAGGCGGTTAAAGCGAACACGTAAGTTAGTCCTTTAAGGAGTCTTGACGAATTATCCTAATTTAAAGTTATAAATAAATAAACAATATAACACCGTGAAAAGAACAAGACATGAAAAGTAAGGCTTTATAAAGGATTTGGGATCAATAAAGCGGTTAAATATATTTTATAAGCTTTGTGAAAGTTGAATTTAAAAATAAACATCAATGATTTAAGTTGTATTACAATCTCTTTTTCGATGTACAAACTTTAAATTTAATATGTTATATTTATCAAAGAAAACTCGTTTTGAGAGCTTAGAGATAACCAGTTTATGCAAACAAGTAAAACACTTAGGTTACTTATTTATTTACTATGAGATATAATTATAATATATATATATATATATATTATGTGTGTGTGTGAAAATGTTAAATGAAAATTTTAACTTTGAAAGTTTAGCGGGTATCGGTTCATTAAACGAATGAAAACTATATCGATTAATTACAACAAGTAATAATAATAATAATAATAACAACAACTAAATAAATAAAAGGAAATATAAAAAGGAGGGAAAAGAAACATAACCCAAAAATGGGTCGGTTGGGGTTCGAATCTGCGCCCTGGCCGGTACGAGTCTTAAGATAATCTACCCAACCACTAGGGTAAGTGACTCACCTGGTTTTTGTTGCAACATGAAAATTAATATACATGTTTAAAAATAGATCCCCATTCCTAAGAAACCCAATGTTTCAATTCAATCCCAATTGATCACCATCTACCCTCTATCAGTTGAAATTAACACAGAGCTTTCATTCCTCTACTAAATCCGACCTAAAAACACAAAACACTTACTTAATTCGGTTATGAATTGAGGGTGAAGGAGAGTTAGGGTTTGCGGCTTCAAAACCCGGAAAAGAAATCGATCTTAGACAACTTGTATGTTGAAATTGATTTAGGGGTTTTAATTCGGACTGATGTATGTATGTATGTACGTACGTACGTACGTACGTACGTACGTACGTACGTACGTGTGTGTGTGTGTGTGTATGTATGTATGTATGTATGTATGCATGCATGCATGCATGTATATTGAAAAAACAATTAATATGTCAAACATGTCGTGAAAGACACGTTAGAGGCTAAAAGGTCGTGAAAGATGCGTTAGAGGTTAACAGGGCATAACAGACGCTCGTTAGAGGCTAAAAGGTCTTGAAATACATGTTGAGGCCTAACATGTAGGGATGAGCACGGTACCGAGCACGGTACCGGTAACGGTACCGAAAATTCCGATCCCGAAAATCTAAAATTCTTGGTGCCGGTACCGGTACCGAAATATTCGGTTCGGTACCGGTACGGTACCGGAACCGAGATGGTACCAGGATTATACCGGTACCGGGACGGTACCGTGATTATACCGGTACCGAAGGTAAAAAATCGGGAAATACCAGTATCTTACCGTTTCCAAAATTTAAAATTTTGATACCGACTCGATACCGACGGTACCAAATCGTTACCGATTTTAATAGCAGTACCGATTGTGTTCGTCCCTACTCTCAAATAAGGCATTTTATGAATTTTCCTATTATTAAACACTTATATACGCCCACCCCTCTTAAGTTAACAAATGTTGCCATTAAACACTTTCTGAAATTTTCTTTCACTTGTGGGCCCTGATAACCACATCTACCCGTTATGTCGTTTTCTTTCTGTCTCTATCTCCGGCCGGCCGGTTCAAATCTACCACTCGAGACTCACCGCCCATATCCGCCTACAAATATTTTGGAATATTCTTTTGTGACCCCTTTAACTCTTAAAAGTCCCATTTTTAACCCCATATTTATCATATGCTTCAGAAGACACTCACATAGTTAAATAAAGTAGTTATAAAATATCTAAGAGGTGTTTTTATTTCTAGATTATATATTCATACATACATGTAAAAGATGTGAAAAAGGTTATCAAAATATAATTTATTACACTAGTTGATGGCGATGAGCTTAGCTCAACTAGTTACTGAGGGGAAGTAAAGATTTGTGTTAAATATCGTAAGATTTCGAGTTCAAATCCTATTTCAACCGGGTTGTACCACAGTGATAACACGGTCATACATTAGAGTATCTAACTCAATTTTCTTAAAATAATTATCAGGTTTTACAAAGAAAATAATTATGTCAGATCAACATACCTGTTAACGTTGTGTTCCCTTTGGCGTGATTGGGAATCAAATGTTTATTCTTGTTAACCATTTGACTTGGTTTTTGGATGAATATGAGGAAAATATGTAAGCTAATAGAGGATTTTCTTTGGTTGGCTTAGGGGTAGGGGTTTCATGGTTGGTCAGGCTGTTTTAAAAGTTGTTTCATTCATGGTGACTTAACATGAGAATGCGTCAACATGTATTATACGTTTTTCGTTAGACACTTATGGTTCCTCGCGCCTAAAGCTTTAGAGTTACTAATTAGCCATGTTTAACGGGTCATGCATAATAATGTTATGACACCAAAGTATGGTAGTCAATGTAGTTTTCAAAATATTAGGTTTTGCAATTTCAAAAAGAGGCAACGGCATAACTTGTTGCCCTCTTTTCTTCTCTTTCAAAGTAATTACCATTTAAATAATTATAACTAGAAATTTTACCACGCGCGCTGCGACGGTATCAATACAATACATGCATTTGGTGTAATGATCGAAATAATCTATAATATATATAAACGAAAACATAAAAATCCTACGTGTCGCGATGTGGTCGCTCCCCCTTTTTTTGGAGTCACCAGATTTGCTTGATATTTAAATGGAGGTCTCTCATGCATTTGACCCGAATTCATGTGTATGGTCTTACCAAACTCATATATTTCTTACACGGGTTATAACATCTCATTAAATTAAAAATTATTCTCACCAAATTATTGATGTAAAAATCCTATAAAATAGGATATAATAAAAATTAAAATCTTATTTATTTTAAAAAAGATATATATATTATTTAAATTAAAAAACCAATTTGATAGTAAAAAAAATAAACGTGTATTAGGTCTCATCAAACCATAAGTATATTGTTAACTTTCATACATATTATTTATAATTAAAAAACAATTTTATAGTAAAAAAAATAAACGGGTCTTGGGTCTCATCAAAACCATATAGCTTTTAAACCGAGTTATATCTCATTTATTTGTGAAACAATTTATCATCAAACCATAAGTATATTATTAACTTTCATACAATAAAAAAAATATAAATTTTAAAAATAAATAAATATTAAAACAAACAATATAAAACAACCCCGTAATACGGGGATAAAAACTAGTTTTCTTTATAATTATTAAACTGAAAAGAGACACATATTTTTATTAAAGTGAAAAGATACACATATTTTTTCTATAAAAAATATACATAGCATTTATAATTAAATATAATTGTCAAATTTATTTCATAAAAGTCATTTCATAATTAACTTTTTATTAAAACCACTTCAAACTCCTGACAGTTATATTATTACTCATTATTCATTAGCAATCTTACCTTATTTAACAATCAATTTCACTAAATAATTAAATTTCCAAATTTAGGTATGTTGGATTACAATTTTAAAATGATTGTACACTTTTAATTTCCGGTCAAACTTTAAATTTTTACCTAAAATACATCTATTTATTCAATTCAGCGTGAAAGTTATTTCTGTTAACAATACATTTTGTGTTATATTTTAAAAATAAAAATTATTTATGTTAAATTCAACGTGTAATTTAATTACGAGACTATTTAAATACCGTTAAAGTTTAATAAATTGGATGTGGCTCAATGGCAGAGCACTCATTTTATTAGTGAGAGGTAGGGGGTTCAAACCTCACTATCACCAATTTATATAAGAGATATGAGGAATGACCCTGGCTTGCCAGGGTTCGAGTCCTGATCTCACCCGGTTTTACCAACTCCTCGCTGTCGTGCCATTTGGTGAGCGTGTGGTTCGGGTTTTATCCGGTGAATCCCTCAATAGGTGGACCGCTAGGGTCTCCGTCCGTCCGGACTAGTGACCGGCTCGGGCTACCTTTGGCCAATGAAGGCCGCGTATAGAGTAACCGACGTTAATTAGTTGGTCGTTCAAAAAAAAATATTGTCAAAGTTACTCAAACCGGAAATGATAATTTCTTATATGTTAAGTTTTTAGCTTTTACGGACTCAATTTTCTTACTGGTAATTTTGGTAAAATGGCACTGAATGATCTTGAAATATTACATGATTTTGGTTATTATAATAATATAAACTTACCACTTACATGATTTTAAATTTTATTATGCATCCGTTATACTAATATAAACTTAAAATTTATAAATTACATGTGTTTTAAGTCTATATCAGATCCAGAACTTAGGTATTATAATTCTTTGTTGCGTGTGCTTGACATGTTCTTTTTATGTTTGTTTTATATTTTATATTAAACTGTGTGGAAATACGGAAGTGTTAAAATGGATCTTATGCATAGCATTTTCGATATATTTCTTATAATGCTTAGTTGAATTTGAAGTTTTACATCATAAGTTTCTGTTAAATGTTAATATATTTATTTTAATGCCACCTATAAATGATGTGGCTTAGATTAATATATGCAAGACTTTCTTGGTTTCAGGCAAATCGGATTGCAACAAAATGAGAATGACATGACCTTTGTGTTTTCGCTATAATTTCATTACAAAAATAAAGTTTATGTAAATGGTCCGTTGTTCATACACCAAAGTTATTTACAATTAACTATATCGTGAAGGATAAGAAATATGCCAATAATAACTACTTAATTGAAATAGTGCTCATGAATGAATAGATAATATTTTAAATCTTGGTATATTGTTTGTTTATAATATTGTTATGTTTTTAAAGAAACTATATTCGTTGTTTCTATACTTTTTTTTCATGCCAGGGAAATCGAATTCAAGTAACCATTTTCAAACACAATATTTTTCGTTTCTGAAGGTATTAATTTGAATGAAAACATCACATTGTCAATTATGAACCCCCAACTTTGGATTAAATGGTTCTAACTACGTTTTAAAGAAACAAGACTTCTTGAATACGACAATGTTTTTGGGCGTGTAACATATTAATTAATTAGATGATAATGTTTTTCTTAATGTACTTTTGGTTTCATGGTTTAAGTTATAAAGATTCGTGCACTTGCAATTTTACTCTTTTATATACCTTACTAGGTTATTAACCCGTGTACGACACGGGTGGAAATATTTAAAATTCCGAACAAACGCATGCCATTTGAAAGGACAACATAAGTTGTTATATGTTATTCGAGACGACAACATAGTTTAAGTTGTTAATAATATTGGTACGAAAATCAATGATTGTGATCCAAACAACATTCAAATTACAATCTTTGAAAACATAATCAAAAGTTAAAAATGTAAAATTCATAAGCTACTAAAAAGACTTCCCTAAAAACCATATTTATTCTTAGTTTGTAACTTTGTCTTCTTTGTTTAATATAAGAATTTTAACACCACTCTTCGCTCTTGATACAGCTACATAGAGTTGTCTATGTGTAAACACCGGGTCTCTGAGTTATATGTCAACTCTTGCTAGAGATTGACCTTGACATTTGTTAATGGTTATAGCAAAACAGAATACAACTGGAAAAAACTACATTCTCTTCAATTTAAACGAAAGTTTCTTATCTGAAGGTGTTAGACCAGAACAAATTATATAAGTGCGATAACTAGTATTAATACCTAAAATAACTTTTTCTACAACAAAACGGCTACCCAAATTAATTACTCGCAATCTAGTTTCATCACATAAACCGTTCTTCTGATCCATATTCCTTAGTTGTAACAACTCTGATTTTAAATTATTAGTTTATTAAACGTTAAACGACCCGTTTTTAAGTTCGGGAAATTTTATCAAGAAAATATCGCCTTCATCGAGTAATTATTATATATTTTTTAATTGTTTATTAAATTTATTTAATATATATTTAACTTTGAAAAATATACATTATTAACCCAAAACTAAACGTTAAACCATTTATGTTTCCCTCTTCATCCTCCAAGTACTAAAGTGTAATTTTTATATATTTTAACCATCTAACCGTTTGCCATGAACCAAACCCAAACCCGTGACCCGTATAATGAACCCGCATACCAAATCTGTTAACTTGTGCCTTAATTCTCGTAGTTAACTTGGAAACTTAATCAGAGATATTATTCTTCTTGCCCAAATCGGCCTAACCGACGTGTTCAACTAGGAAAACAAGATCAATTTCGATATGTATTAACCATTATACTAGACCGTCTATACTCGTTAACGAATATTCAAGATAACGAACATTATTTTGCAATTAAACTGAGCCTTATCATCCTTAAACCATCGTCAACTAAACCTATATATCTAATTTGTTCATAACAGCCTGCAATACTTTTTTTTTCGTCTTCGTATGTCACGGCCTGTTCATTCCAATTAAGCCTCGATAATCAACGAATCAGGTAATTAATTATATGGCTATACTCGTCTTGATCTGCTTTGATTTAACCCTAACCTAAATTAATCGAACATCAAGCCAAGTGATCAATTTGTTTTTCTAGGGTTTGTATTGTAACTAGATCTTTCCCTCTGTCTAGTTAAAATTGATAGTTCTTATGTTATAAACGTATGTCTGGGCAGCTCAGCTGGTTGGGTGTTCGTGTATGTGTTTGATGTACCGACTGCCGGCGCGGGTTCGAGTCCCGGCAGCCGATATTTTTGGATCTTTATTTTTAAAACTTAGTTTATTGTATACAAACTCTTTTAATTAATCTAATTAATATTATATTTATCATAAATACAATAACTAATGGATGTTTTCTTTATAAAACCGGCACTTTAACTACTCGTTTCTCGATTTTTGGCTAAAACAATATACATGTATATATTTATATAAATATATATACATGCATATATATATACATTAGTTATTAAAAATTGTTAAATGATTGTAATTTATAATTTATACTTCAAATCCATCTCGTTCATTTACGTATTAAAAATATAGTTACATATATATTTAAAAGTTCATACTTTGTATTATTAGTTACGCCTATTAATTACGATATTTATTTACAATAAATCTATATTAATAATAAAAACATATACATAATTATATAAAACGTATATTTAGTTTAAAATACTCATCTAAGACAAAATCTCTTTAAATATTCTATCCATATTTTATATGTTTTTGTATCAATAAATCATATTGTATACGATAACACTTTGATAATAAAATTTATAATAAATTAATGAGTTATATAACTTTTGTAAGAGAACACTTGATCATCAAATCCCGAACCTTTATCTAATCTTCGATCCGTTATTCAAATTCTTATTTACTTCCGTAATTGTTGTAATTAGGTTTCTCATCGGTAATTTCCCGAAGAGCGTGACTCTTGTTTGCTAGCTCATTCGCTTATCTCTTGCTTAATTGCTAAGGTGAGTAATCACTCCCCCTTTTTACTTATTTTTAAACCTTTTTGGGGACATGTGCGTATCTTATGTATTTATCTATTATCTAGTATTCAAAACCGCAACTGTTAATCCTTGTGTGTATATCAGTTTATGCATAACTTTCTATTTGCTTACTTGCTTTGTTTGAATGCTATTTGCTTATTTCGGCAACCTATGTCCATTTTTAATGGCACGGTTTAGTCCTTGCTTTGGTAACTAATGTCCATTTATATGGATTGGTTGAGCCCTTTCTTTATGGTTTGCTTTCTTTATGGTTTGATTGTTTGTTTATGTGCTATGACTTAACTGTTTATTCTCACAGGATCAGTTTGCATCTTTCTTTATTTACTATATATTATTATTGTTGTGTCTTAAACTGGTGTTTTACTCACTCAATATGTGTTGTTGACAAATATTCTATTGTATACGCCTATGTAGGTTATCGTAGAAATTTAATGCACGTTGGTGATGACTTAGTGAAGAATTTAGTTAGAAAAATATTGTAATCAAGAAATATAAATTTTTTATTGTTGTATGAATTATGTATTTGTTTGTATTTGATTTATTTGATAATTGAATTTAATTAATAGATATTGTCATTTAAATGTTGCATGATAGTAACCTTGTGAGCTGTGACAATTAGTTCGCGCCCCGACATTTCCGCCTTAGGTTGGGGTGTCACAGATTGGTATCAGAGCCGAAGGTTTAAGATAGGTCGTTAGTGGTGCCCTAGTAACATGCTTAGGAGCCCCATACGTGTTTATCTGTTTACCTGATTTGTTCTATTTGATTGTTTACAGCTTACATACTTACTTGCTAGATTAAGTATTATTTAACTGTTTAAATAATGATTGTTTATTATTGTATTGTTATGCACACACACACGACTCCGAGGCTATGCCTCAACCTTCAAATAAAATTTTTCTTGAATATTTTAAATTAAAGTCGATTGCCTTTTATTTTTGGGAAATTCCTTAAGAATTCCCTACTTTTTTTTTACTCCTTCATCTTAAGGCTTGGTAGCATGACAAGTTCCTCTCGGCCAAAGAGGAACACAACTGTCATACGACCGACACCTTAGGTTGTTTTTTAAAACCGAATTCACGGTGGTTCGTGGCTAAACTCGGTTTTCCCGATTATTGTGTTCTGTTATTTAAATTGTTAGTTGGGTGAAAAATCCATGGAACCCATGGGCACTCATACTATCCATTTCTTAGCTTGTTTTCGTATTTTTGTTGGAGCGATCCGTGGTGGTTCACAAGATACTCCGACTACTCATATTTATTTTGATAGTTCGTTATTTAGTTTGGTCGGTTAAAACGCCATGTAACGCTCATTGGGCCGACAAACTTCATTGCATTGTTAATTTCTTTAATTAGTTGGGACAATCAAATTGCCATGTAAACACTCATGGGCTGTCCAACTCAGTTATTTTATTCGTTAGTTCGTTGGGCCATTCAAATTGCCATAGAAAGCTCATGGGAGGCCAACATCCACAATTTATATTTCGTTAGTTTATTGTAACCTTAATTAAATAAAAATCTAAAATTTTAAACTGACTTATCTCCTCGTGTAGTCATCACACTTTAATCATATTGACTACATCATCTAAGAACTATTTACGCTATATACCAATTACCTTATAAACTTTTATCTTTATTCCTCATGATACGACAAGAATCCCCCATTTCTTACAAGCAAAGTTATTATAAAACAATTAAGGTTTATTGGATATAAATAATCCAAACTTTGGTCAATTGGCCAATATTATTCCCAACTTAAGAATTGGCCCACATTAATCCCAACTTTCACTGTGTTGGCTGTCAACGAACATTTTCCTAACGGAGTCTAACTCCGTTAATTTTTGCTTACGTGGCTTCTTATGTGGCACAAAATAACATTAATATTTTAAAAACACTCTTTTAACACATATATTAAAGTTCATGGACCATTTGTAAAAAATACCCATCACCATCTAACATCTTATACCACCACCACACCATTACTACCAGTCTATCACCACCACATCAAGCTACCATCACCTCACCATTATCACCGCCATCACTACATAAGCATGCCCACCACACCATTCTATTCGGAAAAATCAGAGTATGTGGATCTGAACGAAATTTGAACATTGACAGAAATTTGATCGGAACAAAATAAATATGTTTTGTAGAGTTAGTCTGCCGTCGTACAATTCGTAACACATTGTTTTCTTATACAAACCCGCTGGAAAACTTAATCATGGATGGAAAAACGAAAATGACCGGAAAAAGTATTTAGGCCACCAGAACAACAATTTTCTTCACTAGAGAAATCTGTTACAATCGGAACTCGATGTGTTATTACTAAATCAGAAAATGACACTAATATGTCTTGCCGAAAACGCGTCCCCAGAATGGCCTCACAGGAATATCCAGTTTCTTTCCGGAAAGAAAAACGGTTACGAGATCAATTAACACTCTACAAATCATCAAACAATTCTGATCATGCTCACATCCATGGCATGAACGTCGCCGGAAATTTCTGTTGTTACAGCGAAAAATATGGTTACCTTGCCGGAAAACCGTTTTAAGCCGAAAATCTTGCCGGAATTGTCAAAAACATCACCGGAAAATATGGTAGCCTGATGTGGTAGTGGTGGTAATGGTGTGGTGGTGGTATAAGATGATAGAGAATGATGATGGTGATGGGTAATTTTTATAAATGGTCCATGAACTTTGATATATATGTTAAAAGAGTGTTTTCAAAAAATTAATGTTTTTTTGCGCCATATAAGCAGCCACGTAAGCAAAAATTAACGGAGTTAGACTCCGTTAGGAAAAGGTTCGTTGACAGCCAATACAATGAAAGTTGGGATTAAAGTGGACCAATTCTTAAGTTAGGATTAATATTGGCCAATTGACCAAAGTTTGGATTATTTAAATCCAATAAACCAACAATTAAATGTGTATTATTTAAATGATTTCCTCAACTCATTATTCATCTTATAAATCTTTATTTTTGGTCCTCATAGAATGTCTTATCTAAGAAATCACTTTCGTCCTCGACATCAATAATCTAGTTCTCATAACCATCGCGTGTACAACCAAGGAGTTAACTGCTACAACCTCTAAAATATAAATTCAAATTCAAAACATTAATACAACCAATTCAAACTTTTTCGTTAACTTCCTTGATTGAAATTTTAATTCATTTACCCTTACTCATCCTCGCGACAACAAGCGCGAGTCAAGTTATAAAAACTATGTTGTTAATCAAATCAATCATCAACCTCGACAAAATCAAAGTATCCCGAGCAAGAAACTTTCCATCGGTATTCATTCGTTATGCCCCTCTAGTACTTTCATCATTCGACTCAATCCTCATGTCGTTTTTGCACCCAATGTAATCGCTTCGATCATCTTTGCATATACTTGCCCTACACCATCTAACGCACAAGTCATCCTGCAATAGCATGCCCCTCATGCTCAACCTGATGCTCCTAATACCTGTGCTTGCTATCCTTTAGGAGATCTTAATCCTCACAGCGATATGTGCTCTCATATTTTTCCATGCCAATTAAGTCCAAACCTATAAATCCCACGTCCATCAAGCTTCTCTCGTCACACCATTCACGCTCAAGTTATTCAAGAAATACCAAATCAATCTACCTCGACCGCTCAAGATCTCATGGATCAAATCACCCAAGACTCTTAAGTTTCAAGGTTCCAAGTCATGCACAATTGAAGATTTAAACTACTTGAAGACCTTGCCACTCGTCGTATTCTATCTTACTTGAATTTGACCTTTCTGCCTTGTATCGACTATTTAATAAATGTTGAATTAACGTTTTTATGAATTATTGAAGTACTAATTAATATTTTATATTGTTATGCCCCTCGAGTAAAGTTTAAAATTGTCGAATGGTTGTTTTATAGAATTTCCAATTTTAACCAAACTATAAACTTTTGTCTATTTAAAGACATCTCGCTTATAACTCCTTTCTCTAATAGATTGTTATTCTTAAAATTATATTTTCACACGTTTTGTAATTCCACACGATGGGACGAATCATGTGGACCATCCGACGATAAAAATAATTATGGTCCGGAACATAATTATCGAAGTCCTCGCATGGAAATCATGATGTGTAAGATTGTGTGTCGTAATATAGAATCGAAAGTAGTTGGGATAACGGTAAAAATGTAAAGAAGATAAGGACATGGTGGATACGCCGGTGGTGCATCCTATATATAAGTGCCTTTATCAGATTTGCATTTGGAACGTTGTTTAGACTATTCCAAGTTCTTTACTATGATAAATTTTATTTTATTTATTTTATTTTCATGTACTCATAAATGTAATGGTTCTTAACTTCTTATTATAATATTCTCAAATTTCGGAACGGAATTCCCTAAAGTAGGGGAGACTGTAACAACTCTGATTTTAAATTATTAGTTTATTAAACGTTAAACGACCCGATTTTAAGTTCGGGAAATTTTATCAAGAAAATATCGCGTTCATCGAGTAATTATTATATATTTTTTAATTGTTTACTAAATTTATTTAATATATATTTAACTTTGAAAAATATACAATATTAACCCAAAACTAACTGTTAAACCATTTATGTTTCCCTCTTCATCCTCAAGGACTAAAGTGTAATTTTAACCATCTAACCGTTTGCCCATGAACCAAACCCAAACCCGTGACCCGTATAATGAACCCGCATACCAAATCTGTTAACTTGTGCCTTAATTCTTGTAGTTAACTTGGAACTTAACCAGAGATATTATTCTTCTTGCCCAAATCGGCCTAACCGACGTGTTCAATTAGGAAAACAAGATCAATTTCGATATGTATTAACCATTATACTAGAACGTCTATACTCGTTAACGAATATTCAAGATAACGAACAATATTTTGCAATTAAACTGAGCCTTATCATCCTTAAACCATCGTCAACTAAACCTATATATCTAATTTGTTCATAACAGCCAGCAATACCTTTTTTTTCGTCTTCGTATGTCACGGCCTGTTCATTCCAATTAAGCCTCGATAATCAACGAATCAGGTAAATTATATGGTTATACTAATCTTGATCTGCTTTGTTTTAACCCTAACCTAAATTAATCGAACATCAAGCCAAGTGATCAATTTGTTTTTCTAGGGTTTGTATTGTAACTGGATCTTTCCTTCTGTCTGGTTAAAATTGATAGTTCTTATGTTATACACGTATGTCTGGGCAGCTCAGCTGGTTGGGTGTTCGTGTATGTGTCTGATGTACCGGCTGCCGGCGCGGGTTCGAGTCCCGGCAGCCGATATTTTTGGATCTTTATTTTTAAAACTTAGTTTATTGTATACAAACTCATTTAATTAATCTAATTAATATTATAATTATTATAAATACAATAACTAATGGATGTTTTCTTTATAAAACCGGCACTTTAACTACTCGTTTCTCGATTTTTGGCTAAAACAATATACATGTATATATTTATATAAATATATATACATGCATATATATATATATATATAT
This sequence comes from Bidens hawaiensis, assembly GCF_021521415.1. Lineage (NCBI taxonomy): Eukaryota > Viridiplantae > Streptophyta > Magnoliopsida > Asterales > Asteraceae > Bidens > Bidens hawaiensis. The sequence goes on from NW_027494192.1 coordinate 241,679, forward strand.
ATTAGTTATTAAAAATTGTTAAATGATTGTAATTTATAATTTATACTTCAAATCCATCTCGTTCATTTACGTATTAAAAATATAGTTACATATTTATTTAAAAGATCATACTTTGTATTATTAGTTGCGCCTATTAATTACGATATTTATTTAAAATAAATCTATATTAATAATAAAAATATATACATAATTATATAAAACGAATATTTAGTTTAAAATACTCATCTAAGACAAAATATCTTTAAATATTCTATCCATATTTTATAAATATTATTTTATATGTTTTTGTATCAATAAATCATATTGTATACGATAACACTTTGATAATAAAATTTATAATAAATTAATGAGTTATATAACTTTTGTAAGAGAACACTTGATCATCAAATCCCGAACCTTTATCTAATCTTCGATCCATTATTCAAATTCATATTTACTTCCGTAATTGTTGTAAATAGGTTTCTCATCGGTAATTTCCCGAAGAGCGTGACTCTTGTTTGCTAGCGCATTCGCTTATCTCTTGCTTAATTGCTAAGGTGAGTAATCACTCCCCCTTTTTACTTATTTTTAAACCTTTTTGGGGACATGTGCGTATCTTATGTATTTATCTATTATCTAGTATTCAAAACCGCAACTGTTAATCCTTGTGTGTATATCAGTTTATGCATAACTTTCTATTTGCTTACTTGCTTTGTTTGAATGCTATTTGCTTATTTCGGCAACCTATGTCCATTTTTAATGGCACGGTTTAGTCCTTGCTTTGGTAACTAATGTCCATTTATATGGATTGGTTGAGCCCTTTCTTTATGGTTTGCTTTCTTTATGGTTTGATTGTTTGTTTATGTGCTATGACTTAACTGTTTATTCTCACAGGATCAGTTTGCATCTTTCTTTATTTACTATATATTATTATTGTTGTGTCTTAAACTGGTGTTTTACTCACTCAACATGTGTTGTTGACAAATAGTGTATTTTATACGCATATGCAGGTTATCGTAGAAATTTAATGCAGGTTGGTGAAAACTTAGTGAAGAATTTAGTTAGAAAAATATTGTAATCAAGAAATATAAAATTTGTATTGTTGTATGAATTATGTATTTGTTTGTATTTGATTTATTTGATAATTGAATTTAATTAATAGATATTGTCATTTAAATGTTGCATGATAGTAACCTTGTGAGCTGTGACAATCAGTTCGCGCCCCGACATTTCAGCCTTAGGTTGGGGTGTGACATTAGTAACATTATTGGCACACCGACTTTTAGAACCAATCTATGAGTCAAAATAATTTTGGTCTTTTTCATTTTATTTAGCATAATGTGTTTATGAAAATTTTAGTTCAAATTAAAATATAAAAAATTATGATCTTATTTAATAACCAAAAAACTGATTTTTTATATGGACCACAACTAAATTTGTGAATTTTGTTGGAAAGTATGGAAACAATATTAATTGAGCTAACTAAAAATAAGTAAAAAAATAATGGAGAAATATCTTGCGCCTCTAATTAACATAAATTAATTCTTATACACATCTTAATTAAAATATATATTTTAATTGGTTTAAGAAAATAAAATAGTATTGGATAACTGAAAATTATGTTTCGTATCATTTCTAAAAATGAAAATAGAAAAAAGTAAAGTGTAAACATACATTCAATGTTATTAAAAATTTGTTTATAAAAAAGGTATAATGTATTTAATAATAAATATATTAAAAATCATTTATAATTTTCCGTTATACGTGTCTAATTTTTAGTTAATAACATATTAATTTTTATTTACTATATTTTAGGTAATAAAAAAATTATATTTAATACAATATAATGTATTAACGCGTTTAAAATATACGGTTACTGTTCAAAATGCTAGCAAGTAGTTATCTTAGCGTTAAAGCTGCATGTTTACAAAAAAATGCATTCTTAAAAAACATTGAAAGGGTAACTAAAGACATTAAAATGACTAACCGTTTGAATTACCCCTTTTATTGGAAGCCGTTGATTGATCAAAAATTATGTTTTCTTTAATTTTGAAGACATCTATAATTGAATATAATATGGTTAGTATATGAAAAAGATAAACAACATAAATATAAAAACATAAATTTTATAGAGCATGATGTTTCAATTTTGCTGAGGTTGAAGAGTATAGAAAGCTTTAAAAGTTTGTTGTTAATTGGTCAAATTTCATATTTAATCAGGTTTAAATGTGTTATGAATATTAAGAAAAAAAGTAAGATATAAACGTCAAAAAGTACTAAACTAAAACTGAAAAACAAACATTTAAAATAATCTCTTAGTGAATAAGAATTAAAGTGTCTGGATTTGGAATCATTGATACCATGTGTCTTTGCCCATTATTTAATCTGTAAATAATCATCAAATTTAAAAAGACAAAATGTTATTTGCTTCACTTATAGCTACATATCCTCTCTTAACCTCATAAACTTATAGATTATACTTCTTGTTCAATAACTTTAAACATGTTTTGGTGACCTTAATTAAAATTTTAAAATACGGATTTATAGGATTGTATAAAAAAAGAAAATACATTAACTAATAATTAATTTTGTTTATCTTAACAAAAACATGAAAATTATAGAAATTTCAATAGAAATAGAAATATATTAATTAATAATTAATTTTTGGTTAACCTAACTAAAACACATATTATAATAATCTTTATAAAAACATAAATACATTAATTAATTAATAATAATAATTTATTGGTTACCTTAATTAAAACGCGGTAATTAAAAATTATAAAAGAAATATTTGTTAACTTAAATGCACGTTTGAACTAAAATCATTTTACTCGAAACTCTCATTTTCCCGAACATGTTTCGATATGTGATCCGAGTATGTTTTGACAAACATTTTTAAACAATAATACAATATAATCATTCAAAGTTTCCATATACTTTAAAATTGCTTACTTTAGCACAGCCAATACAACATGTGAATTACATATGATATTGATGCATTTGAAAACCTCATGTTCTTCAAAATAGTTGGTTGCAACCTGATTTATTTATATCTCACATTACGTGAATACTATTATCAGATCGTATTAAACATTAAAGAAATAGTATTAAACATTAAACATAATTCATAATGCATGATTAAATATGACTTTTATTATTCCATAGTTCAAATAACCCGGGTGTTATTTTTAACATTAATAACCAATCATTTAAATTTAAAACTGTTTTGAATTTGAATTTGAAAATCGTGTATACTTTAAAAACTGTTTTGAATTCGAAGTCGAATTTAAAACTGCTTTTGATAATTCCTACAACAGTCGGTGATATAAATTTAAGTAAACATAATAAATAAATCAATATGAAAAGATGTTATTAAACTTAGTACCAAATGCTGTGAAACTAGATCTCTTAGTCTCTTAAAAATAAAAAAAGTCAACAAATTTTCCCGTTTATATATGTAATAATTAAAGGTTATAATTACAATTAATTCATAAGCCGGTGATTTTGCATAATTATGGTAAATTTAATGATATGTAATTTTGATAATTGAATGTGATTTTAATCCGGTAATTTAAATGATTTTGAATTTTGAGATATTTGATGAAATTAGAAAAGTTAATCTTACCAATTTTATTTTAGAAAGCAATTAATTTTGATAAATGACTATCATATTGTAAATTAAAAAAATTATTAAATGATTTAATTATATTCGGAAAGAGCCTTTGAATATAATTTAAATTTGGAAAAAAGTAAACTCTAACATTGAAAAGTTATTATCTAGTCATCAAAGTAACATTAACTATTAAAATGAAATATTTTCGAAAATAGTGAATCAATATCTAATTTTCCATTAATATTTAATGCAGGTAATTAATAAACATTATATTCATTTTGTTTTAATAATAATAATAATTAGCAATAACAAAGCATTTAAAGAATAACCAACTAAATTTCATTTCCGGATTATATAATAATCAATTGAGTTACATAAATTGTGAAAAATAAAAAAATACATGAATACTAACAGAATTATACATCAATATTAAACAAAAAATAAAAGACATCTTATCAAACAATTCTCAATCTATGAAATTAGCTATATCAAGTTGAAGACAATAACCTAAAATGATAAAATTAATATTAATATTAATATCACATAATAAATAAATTACAAATTATAGAAGATTTGTCATGTGAAAAAATGTAAAATTGATGTTATAATTTACAACCGGAAAATTTGAATCGCGTTACCCGAAAAACGAAATAGTGAAGATCTCCATTTAATATTCGATTTTGATATATAACCTAAAGATATTATAAGAAAAAATCATATAATCATTAATATAAATACAAACAAAAAGGGAAAACAAAAAAATTGTAATTGATATAAAACCTTACCGGAATAATATGATAAAAGTATCAAATAGAGTATGAAATATAATTACCGGAGTAATATTAGGAATAATATGAAAGAGTATCAAATAAAACCTTACCGGAAAACGGTAATAACTTCAACATATAAATTAAATTTTGGATTTTGATATACAACCTAAAGAGATTATAACAAAATCATATAAGAATTAAAATAAATATAAAACCCTACCGGAAAACCGTAATAAATTCACCATATAAATTTAATCTTGGATTTTGATATACAATCTAAAGGTATTATAACAAAGTTGTAAGGCCCCGTTACCAGTGCTCTACTTTGGACGTTGGATTTACTCATAAACACAATTCTAAATATCAGAGTTAATTAAAACTTTACGCGGAATATAAAACTTCAACCATAACATATTACATAACTTTCAAATCTTGTCTTAGCAAACATTCATTGTTATTTAAACATAAAACATAGTCTGTAAAAACATCATATCATTTCCTTGAGATACCAGTATCTTCAATTTCATGCCATGTGTCCTCATCAAGCGAGCTACCTCATTCTACTCACCTGCGTGCATACTAAAAGTCAGTGTTGGTGCATGATGTCAGTAGTTCAGTATCTAGTGTCTGTAATTGTGTTAGTTGGATTTGTATTAATGTTTTGTTAACTTGTTTCACAAGTTCGCCTCTTATAAGCGAACTTGTGGAACAGGCGAAGTTATCAACAACTTCGCCTAACATGTTAGGCGAAGTTGTCGATAACCATAAAAGCTTAGCGCGGCTTGTTTTGTAATGAACGATTCAGTACGTGTAATTGTGATCGGTGAATCACGTGTTATTAGTTGCAATACAACGTGTTCTTTGTTTATTGTAACGTGTGTTTGCTTGTGTTTAACGTATATCGATTCTACACTCGTATCGTCTTACGTAGGGATTCCGCACCTACGTAGAACGAGATATTTCCGTGTAGATCCGGCTGGGAACCTACAATTGGTATCAGAGCATTTGCTCGTGATTGTGTGGTTCGGGATTATCACACGGGTGTAGAAATCGTTCCGTTCGACTATTCGCGGGACGAGTTTACGTTAATATACCGAGTTTTCGTGTCCTAACCTTCTCCCACCATCAAAAACAACCCATTACACCTTCACATACCTCGCAATACGTCTAAATCAAACCTGCAAAATCGTTGTGTTCATCAGGCGAAGTTGCCGCCACTGTTTGTAGGGTTTAGGCGAAGATATAAGTTTAAGCGAAGTTATTAACAACTTCGCCTACCTCACAAGTTCACTTAACTTAAGCGAAGTTATCTACAACTTCGCCTAATCAGGCGAAGTTGAGAAGAAGCGAAGTTAAGATTTCAGCGAAGTTGTGTAATCCAGCGAAGTTAAGACTTAAGCGAAGTTATCATTAACTTCGCCTATAGTACTGTTCAGAATAAAAAAAAAATAATTAATTTTGGGTTTCTTTGAGTGTTTGTTCGTATTTTTTTTCAGCGATGACTTCGATAAACATTACGGAACTGGTGAAAATGGAAGTTGAGGCCGGCTCTGCAACTAAGGCCCCAAAAATGCTAAAGGGTACCGATTTCGTGGCTTGGAAGGATCGGTTTGAACAATATGTTAAATATCAAGATGCTAAGATGTGGGTGTGCATTCAAGATGGATACATCCCACCAACGGCCTTGTATGAGGGTCGCGAACAAATTAAGAAGTACAACAAGATGGAAGAGGAAGAAAAGAAGATGTATGAGGCTGAAAGCAAAGCTCATGCTGCGATAACAATGGCTCTTCCACAAGAGATTCTTCACACCTTCAGGAAATATAAAACCGCCAGAGAGCTATGGGAAGCGCTTGAAAACCGATATGAAGGTAATGTGGGGATACGTGCATCCAAGATTAAGCTACTCAAAACCCAATTCTCGGTGAGTATTTGAAGAATGAATCACTTGATGATATCATCACAAGATATTATCACCTGATGACCGAACTCAGCAATTATTCCATTGTTTACAAAGAAGAGGAGATCGTAGAAAAACTTCTTGATGCTCTCCCACCGAAATGGGAAATGTACACTGTCTTGATGAGAGAAGATAAAGAGTTTGCCAACATTGACTTGGAAACAGCAGTCAATAAACTACGAACTTTTGAACTTAACATGGTTTGAAAAGAGACACCAACTGATCAGGTTCAGGATCCGGGAAAGTATGGTGCGAAAGTTAATTCAAGTTCAAGTTCAAGGTCAGAATCATCTGCTTACTACTCAAAGGGAGACTCGAGCGCTAACTCAACTCATGAAGGTCATGTAACTCTCAACATGGATGGTGATGTGTGTTTCGTGGCTGGTGGAGCAAATACTTCTAAACCTCAAGCAACAAAGGGTAGTTTTTTCTCAAGTGTTCCGAACAACAAATACTCTCAGATGCCCATGAGTGTTAAATCTGCTGAACAGCAGTTTGCTCTCTATGCATCTTTCGTTGCTTCTTATGAAAACTACGGAGATGAAATAACTTTTTTTTAACTAATTCTGTGTACTTAACTAGGGAGATGAAATAACTTTTTTTTATTTATATATTTTTGTATTTTCCTTTTTTGTTTTATTTTGACATGAACAGCAGATGCAAATGTAGGGTACTCTCTTGTATTGTTTATTTATGTCAATACACCTAATTCTCATCTAATACAATATCTAATACAATGTTTGATGTTGAATTCAATGTGGCAAGCTTTTCATAAATATACTTGAACACATTAATATAGTCATCTAATACTCTCTTGTATTGTTTATTTATGTCAATACACCTAATTCTCATCTAATACAATATCTAATACAATGTTTGATGTTGAATTCAATGTGGCAAGCTTTTCATAAATATATTTGAACAAATTAATATAGTCATCCCAAGGAATGTGTTCGAACAGCAAGATAAAGGAGATTGAAGTATAACTTCTTAATAGTTCATTGATAAATTGCAGTGCGGGTGCAAGAATAATGAACTATCTATAAGAATATGAAGTTTAGCCGCTTCAAGAAACTTTGGACGTGAGCTTTGATGTATTCTTTGAAGGATTGGCATACATAATAGTAAAATTATTGTATCAAATGGAATTTGGATTTGGAAACACATGTGTATTACCTACAAGTATTAAAAATGGATAACTTGGGTTCAATCCATAGTGAAACCCAAAATATTCTAATATTTATAACGTGGAAATGCTAAAATGAAAATTCAATCCATATGACATTTTCATTTATGCATAGCGTTTGTGTTTCCGTGAGGATGTTTAAGTTAATCATGGATATCACTAACATGGGGGAGGATTGTTGGTTACTTCAGTGCTACTGGATTACCTTGTCGATCGAGGAAATAACGTTAGAGATTAAACAGGTTAGGTGACGTGGGAGTGTGAGCTTGATATAATTCAAATGTTATCTGGGCTAATGTGAGAATCAATAAAAACATATAATTCAATATTTTCCCTGGTAGAATTCTAATTATCTCGATCGCACACCTAAGACACACCTAAGACAGGGTTCTATGTTCTATGTTTTTCATTCATATACAGAAACAATAAAGATTTAATTCATGAATAATTCTCGGTCTTATCCAATAAATCATTGTAAGTAACTCACAAATAGGTTTATCTAATAGTGATTACACGATTAATAGAATGATCAACTTTTCAATTTCTTCATTTACAGTTACATACAAAATTACCAGATTTGTTTGTTTATTTGTTTAATTGATTGATTTTTTATTATAGACTTCACAATATATACAACAGGACGTAAGCATAATTCCTGCGTGAACTTTGCACTTCTGTATCCTTTCGCATTTCCCGTGTCACAAACTTCCCTGAATTCAGCCCTCACCTATTTCCAAACACTTTTCATTAGGTAAAGGAACTTACTAATTAGTTACTACAACTTTGCTGGATTAAAATTGAAAATACATTAAATTTATATATTATTAAGTAATAGTAACCCATCTTTTCAGTATATAAAAACATATATACACACACATTATCATGTAAAATACTTTTGATACGTTACATTAATGAGAATTAACATGATATGATTGTTTTGTTAAGTACATATTTATCTTGAAAACATTCCTATCAAATATATTGTCTTCTCATAATTATATAACAGATTTAATCATTTTTAATAGCATTTTTTTGAAGTGATAATAAACAACATTATAAGAGTACAAGATAAACGAGCTAGTCAAGGCCTTGAACTCCACGGAAACAATTCAACAATTTTAAAACATAAACATGAGGAAGAAGCATCAACCATGGCCCATGACCACCTCGATCTTTAACTTTAACTTACACGGCGACATATAGAGTAATTCCATCACCAACTGGAAGCTGACAGATCTCGACTCTTGGATCAACAGCCAATGCTTTATTAAGTTCCAACACAAAATCTCTATAATACCTGACATATTTCCTAAGAGGTGCATCTGGCGGAGCCACCAACGATCCATTCCAAAGGGTGTTGTCATAGCCAATCACTCCACTGATGACGGGGGTAGTCAAGGAATTGATAAAATGGCTTTCACACATTAACGCTAAAAAGGTTAGAAGGTTAAAAGGTTCGTTTCCCGCCCAATTTAGGTAAACAAGTATGTGAACAGTAAGCACGTGCAACAGTACCACGTTGTTGGTGCATGTTTTGTAACAGATGATCTTTTGTGTTTGTTAGAATTGAGAGCAACGGTTATGTGTTTGTGTGTAATCGTGTTCGTCGTCTTCTAACCATGTTTTGTGACTTTGTTTTAAAAAAAATCTGTTGGTACATGATGTCAGTAGTTCAGTGTCTAGTGTCTGTAATCGAGTCGTTTGGATTTGAGTTTGTATGTAAGCGAAGTTGCTAACAAGTTCGCTGATATAGGCGAACTTGTTAGACAAGCGAAGTTAGTGACAACTTCGCCTGAACATGCCAGGCGAAGTTGCGTGATATATAACTTAAGCTACGGCTTGAGTTTGAAAATAATTCAATCAGTTTTAGTTTACGAGTCAGAGAGTCCTGTAATCAGTGATTGATATCACGTGTTTAAGGTTGCAATATAACGAGTATTTGTTTATTGTAACGTGTGTTTAATCGTATCGTCTTCTACGCTCGTAACGTCTTACGTAGGGATTCCGCACCTAGGTAGAACGAGATATCTCGTGTAGATCCGGCTGGGAACCTACAATTGGTATCAGAGCTTTTGCTCGATTGTGTGGTTCGGGATTATCACGCGGGTGTAGAAATCGTTCCGTTCGACTATTCGCGGGACGTGTTTATCGAGGTTTTGTGTTATACTCACCTCCTACAATCATAAACAACCCATAACACCTTCACAAACCTCGTAAAATCCAGAAATCAAACCTGCATATTCATCGTGTTCATCAGGCGAAGTTGCCGTCACTGTTTGTAGGGTTTCGGCGAAGATATAAGGTTAAGCGAAGTTATCCACAACTTCGCCTACCTTCTCAAGTTCGCTTATCTCAAGCGAAGTTACCCACAGCTTCGCCTTCTTCACAAATTCGCTTACCTTAAGCGAAGTTATCTACAACTTCGCCGCATCAGGCGAATTTAACAAGGAAGCGAAGTTCAGAATCAGCGAAGTTCTGAACTTAAGCGAAGTTATCCACAACTTCGCCTACAGTAGTGTTTAAAATAAAAATTTTTTACTTTTCGGGTTTCTTTGTGTTTCGTGAAAGATGTCTTCAATAAACATTACGGAACTGGTAAAGATGGAAGTGGAAGCGGGTTCGGCTACAAAAGCACCGAAGATGCTTAAGAAAACCGATTATGTAGCGTGGAAAGATCGTTTTGAACAATATGTCAAGTACCAAGATGCTAAGATGTGGGTGTGCATACAAGATGGTTACATTCCACCAACTGCTGAGTATGAGGGTCGTGATCAGATCAAGATATACAAAGAGATGGAAGAAGAAGAAAAGAAAATGTATGAGGCTGAAAGGAAGGCTCATGCAGCGATTACAATGGCTCTTCCACAAGAGATTCTACACACCTTCAGAAAGTATAAAACTGCTAGAGAGCTTTGGGAAGCACTTGAAAACCGTTTTGAGGGTAATGTGGGAATTCGTGCTTCAAAGATTAAACTTCTCAAAACCCAGTTCTCGGTCTTCAAGTATTTGAAGAATGAATCACTTGATGATATCATCACTAGATATTATCATCTGATGACCGAACTTGGCAATTATTCAATTGCTTACAAAGAAGATGAAATTGTTGAAAAGCTTCTTGATGCTCTCCCACCAAAATGGGAGATGTACACTGTGTTGATGAGAGAAGACAAAGACTTTGCCGACTATGACCTGGAAACAGCAGTTAACAAGCTACGAACTTTTGAACTAAACATGGTTCGAAAAGAGACACCTACTGATCAGGTTCAAGATCCAGGAATGTATGGTGCAAAGGTTAACTCAAGTTCAAGTTCGAAGTCTGATTCGTCTGCTTACTACTCAAAGGGAGAGTCGGGCGCTAACTCAACACATGAAGGTCATGTGTCTCTCAACATGAATGGTGATGTGTGCTTTGTAGCTGGAGGATCAAATGCTTCTAACCCTCAAGCAACCAAGAGTAGTTTTACCCCAAGTGTTTCGAACAACAACTACTCAAGGATGCCCATGAGTGTTAAATCTGCTGAACAACAGTTTGCTCTCTATGCATCCTTCATTGCTTCGTATGAAAATTACATTCAGGGTAAGATTGTTGATCCTGCAACTTTGGATGAAGATTATGATCAGATCGATGCTGATGATCTGGAAGAGATGGATCTGCAGTGGCAGATGGCGATGATTGTGAGAAGGGTTAAGAGGTTCATGAAGAAGACATGTAGGAAGTTTGTTGGTGAAAGACCAGGGTTCGATAAGTCGAAGGTTAGGTGTTACAACTGTCAACAGAATGGCCATTTTGCGAAGGAGTGCACAAATGAACGTGTAGAACGCAGTCAAAACAGGTCTACACAACAGAATGGGGGTGGTAATGATAATAGAGCCATGATTTCCAGACAGAACGGGGAGTATAACTGGAATCTGCATGTTGAAGAAGTGTTCGAACAGGCCAATTTGGCGGACATCGAAACTGCAGATACTGAAAAAGTGACTGGCGAAAGTGAAGCTTACATGGCAGAAGCTCAAAATGAAGCTTACATGGCAGATGTGAAAGACCAGCTCTCTGAGGTAAGTACCAAACTCCCTTGTACTAAGTGTGAAAATCTGTTTGAACAATTGACAACTATAACTGATCAGTATGTTAGTTTGGATGCTCAATTTAAAACCTTAAAAGAAGATCATCATTTCACTAAAGCTAGAGAAAACAGTTATAAAGTGAAAATAAAAGCTAGTGAGAAAGATATTAGGAGTCTTAAAGCAAATCTAGCTGAAAAAATTAAAGTAATTGATCTTAGCTATGAAGTATTAGAAGAGAAAACCAAACTAATAGCTGAAAGGGATAAACAGATAGCTGATCACCAGGTGAAAGTGGTGGAACTAAACAGGAAACTTGAGCAATTCAGAAATTCCTCCGCTATACTTGATCACCTCGTTAGTGATCAAGGTTCCCCAGTTAAAAGGGGAGGAATTGGATATCATGAAGTTCCACCACCGTACAATCATAATTACACTTATGATCCTAGTAATCAGAAATCTGTTGATGTTGATTATAGTCAGACAGTTCCGGTTAAGGTAACTATTAAAGATCCAGAAGTTAGTAAAGGCGAAACGAGTAAGCCTGTGTCGAGTGTTAAAATTTCTGCTCCTAGTCCTGTCTCATCAAACTCGGACAAGTCATCCGAGTCGAGTGAGACAAAAGAAAAGGCAGTGTTACCAAAAAGTGGAGAGAAACATAAAACAACTGAAAAAAAATCTCCACTAAACCCGTATGTCCCACCATATGTGAGACAAACGGGCAGTAATGCAGCCTCATCATCTAAAACAACTATTGAAAAGAAAGTTGAACACATGAGTTGTTTCAGATGTAATCAATTAGGACACCTAATTGCTGATTGCCCTCTGAAGCAGAGATTCAGAGGGGTGAGGCCTTCAAAAACTGAAAACAGAACTAACTGTAACTACAATAGTGGTAAAACTGAAAACTCATCAAAGTTCAGAAATTGGACTAATTCAGGTTTTCAAAGAAAAAGATCTCAGTTTTTCACTCCTAACAACCAAACCATAAGTAATAATTCATTTAATTCAAGAAGGTTTGGATGGCCTCATAGTCAATCTCCAAGAAGGTATCCTTTTAGGACTTACAGAAATTATTCTGATACTAACTTTGGACAGCCAAGGTACGGGATGTATCGACCCAAGACGAATAGGTATTGGGTCCCCAGATTTTAATCATCTGCTTTAATCGTGCAGGAACAGTTGAACAGGGCTGCAAACAATCTATGGGTTGTGGATAGCGGCTGTTCCCGGCACATGACGGGTAACAAGAGTTTGTTACACGAATGGAAACCTGTTCAGGGAGGAAGAGTGAGTTTCGCTGGAGAGAGTGGTGGAAGGATCACAGGAATTGGGACGGTGACTAACGGAAAGATGACGTTAGAAAAAGTAAATTTTGTTGAAGAACTGAAGCACAATCTGCTGAGTGTTTCGCAGATCTGTGACAAAGACTACACCGTACATTTTACCAAGAATGAAGCAATTGTGCTATATCCTGGTTTCAAGATACCAGAGGATTGGATAGTTATGAGGGCTCCAAGAGAAAAGAATACGTATATAATGGACATGAGGTCGACTGAAATGACAACAGAAGAATCTTGTCTTCTGTCGAAAGCAACTGAATCGGAGTCCGAATTATGGCATAGGAGAATGGGGCATATTCATCTTCGGAAAATGAACTACATTGTCAAGAATGGGCTTGTGCTGGGTGTTCCCTTGAAGAATTTCAACTTTGAAGATCAATGCTTATCGTGCAAAAAGGGAAAGCAACACAAGAAATCCCATCGCACCAAGAAGGTTAACTCAATAGTCAGTACCCTAGACCTACTTCACATGGATCTCTTTGGTCCCGTGAATGTAAAAAGTCTAGGGGGAACATCATATTGCTTGGTGATAACTGATGACTTCTCTCGATATTCTTGGGTATATTTCCTGAAGTCAAAGGATGAAACAGTTCAGATGGTAAAGAATTTGATTACCAAGGTTGAGAATATCATGGGGAAAAGGGTTAAATACATCAGGAGTGACAATGGGACAGAGTTCAAAAACTATGAGATGGAGCTCTTCTGCTTACAGAAAGGAATCGAACACCAGTACAGCGCTCCGTATACTCCGCAACAAAATGGAGTGGCTGAGAGGAAGAACAGAACGTTAATTGAAGGAGCCAGAACCATGCTGGCTGATTCGAAACTTCTTGTGGTGTTCTGGGCTGAAGCTGTTGCAACAGCCTGTTATATCCTTAATCGAGTGTTAACCGTTAAAAGATTAAATAAAACATGTTATGAACTTATGCATGGGAGAAAGCCCAACTTGAGTGGTCTTGAACCATTCGGGTCCTCGTGTTCGATATTAAAGACAAATTCTAAATTTGGTGAAGTAGCCGACGAAGGAATTTTGGTCGGATACGTTGTTGGGACTCCCAACAGACAAGTCTTTAATACATCGACCAGCAAGGTTGAGGTGGTCTGTAACACTGATATTACAAGTTACAAATCACCAAAACCTAGCACGGGACCCGCTGGGGTTTTCGACTATGATAGACTTTTCAAATCTTTTAATATACCTTATTTGGATTGTGCAGAAGTAGTTGAAAGAATTGCTTCGAAGATGATTTATGATGAGGAAGACAATTATGTGCAACGACCGAAGTATGATGAATGTCAGCCTTCCTCGTCAAATGCTGTCGATACCCCTGCTGCCGCTACTGAAGAGGAATTCTTCAATCCATTTCACTCTCAACAACAATCACCCACTGGTGAGCTATCTTCGAATCTGGAAGACAATCTACAAGTCAGTGCGGTTCAGACTACGAGAGTTCACAAAAATCACCCATTGGAGAATGTGATAGGTGATCTGTCCGACGGTGTACAAACAAGACAAAGCTTGAATGAGCACACCTGTGTTTATACAAGCATTAAAGATTCAGGCATAATCAACGAATGCTTGTACACCTGCTTTATCAGCCAGATTGAACCAAAGAATTATCAAATGGCTCTCAAGGACAACTCGTGGGTCGAAGCCATGCAAGAAGAATTAGCCCAGTTTAAGAAGATGGAGGTATGGAACTTGGTTGCAAAACCAAAGAATGTGCATGCGATTGGCACAAAATGGGTCTTCAAATGCAAGAGAGATGAGAAAGGGATTATTATCAGGAACAAGGCGAGGCTGGTTGTAAAAGGCTTTAATCAGCAAGAGGGGATCGATTACAATGAGGTGTTTGCTCCTGTGGCGAGATTGGAAGCCATCCGTTTGTTTTTGGCATTTGCTGCACATAAGGAGATGAAGGTATTTCAGTTGGATGTGAAGAGTGCGTTCCTAAACGGTAAAGTCGATGAGGTTGTGTACGTTGAGCAACCTCCGGGTTTTCCTGACCCAGACTTTCCTGATCACGTATACAAGCTAAGTAAAGCACTGTATGGGCTACATCAGGCCCCTCGGGCCTGGTATTCTACACTATCCGACTACTTGCTTGAAAATGGTTTTGAACGGGGAAAGATTGATAGCACTTTGTTCTTCAAGAGAAAAGGGAGCGACTTTCTACTGGTGCAAGTCTACGTGGACGACATCATCTTTGCTGCATCAAAAGTCGCCATGTGTCAGGAGTTTGAGGCCGTCATGAAGAAGAGATTTGAAATGAGTGCTATGGGTGAACTAACTTTCTTTTTAGGACTGCAGGTTGATCAGAAGAAAGATGGGATGTTCATTCATCAGACTAAGTATGTCCATGATGTTCTCAAACGCTTCAAGATGGAGGACGGCACTCCATACGATACTCCAGTATGCGTCAACCACAAATTGGGTGCTGATTCAGACAACGATGCAGACGTGGACCCAACCCAATATCGGACAATAATAGGTTCTTTAATGTACTTAACTGCTTCTAGGCCTGATATAATGTTTGCAGTTTGTCTTTGTGCTCGCTTTCAGGCAAACCCAAAGGAATCTCACTTGAAGAGTGCGAAGAGGATTCTACAGTATCTCAAAGGCAAGCCTAAGCTGGGGTTGTGGTACACGAGAGGAGGAGACTTGGAGTTGGTCGCCTACACAGATTCTGATTATGGAGGGTGCAATCAGAG
Source organism: Bidens hawaiensis (assembly GCF_021521415.1). Taxonomy (NCBI): domain Eukaryota; kingdom Viridiplantae; phylum Streptophyta; class Magnoliopsida; order Asterales; family Asteraceae; genus Bidens; species Bidens hawaiensis. Next base: position 257,307 of record NW_027494192.1, read on the forward strand.
TCGGAAGTCAACTACAGGTGGTTGTCAGTTTCTTAGTGGCAGATTAGTGTCATGGCAATGCAAGAAGCAGACCTCAGTCGCTATTTCAACCTGTGAAGCAGAATACATGGCAGCATCCAACTGCTGCTCCCAGGTTCTTTGGATTCAACAACAGTTGCGCGATTACGGTCTAAATTTCACTCATACTCCTATTTGCATTGATAATACTGCTGCTATCTCAGTAACTAACAATCCCGTCAAACACAGTAAAACTAAACATATTGACATCCGTCATCATTTTATACGGGATTGTGCTGAGAAAAAACTGATTATGCTCGAAAAGGTTGATACGCTAGATAATTTCGCTGATTTATTAACAAAAGCGTTTGACAAAACTAGATTTCAAAACCTTGTTGAGCTGAATGGGATGATCAATCCCGAGTAACCCTGCTTTTTGTCTTAGTATTTTTGTTATAAAAAAAAAAAAAAAAAAACGTCACTATCGCTTAGAATTATGTCGGTTACCTCAGTTTGAAGGACATATCTTCGGATATGTTTGGTCCTCATTTCTACTTGTAGAATATAAGGATAGCCATTAACCAGATGACTGAAAGTGACCGGGGCGGTTTATGATGTGTTTTTATTCTTTTGCTGAAAATTAGTCGATCATACTTAGTTAGTAGGACACATACTCGTATGTGGTCGGTCCAGCTGATCCATTGGATCTTCAGGATAGCCGTTTACCTGAAGACTTTGACTTGATTGGGGCGATAGAAGTTAAAATTTTGTGGGAGATGAAATTATTTTTCAAGTCTACTACTTCGTAAGAAGTTCCTTTACTATGTTTAACAGAAAATTGATCTAACCTTGGAAAGTGATAGATATACTGATTCTGTGTGCTTAACTAGTGAAGTTATTAGGCCTAAAAGACTTTAGAACAGTCATTGTATGTCATGGTAGCTTTTTATGGTGCGTAAAAGTAGAAGTGATACTAACTAACTCTCCTCGATTTTAAGTGGAAACTCATTAAGAGTTGTGCATGTCTTCATATATATCTTTCCGAATGATAGGCAGAAAAGCGATTACCCAGTCATACACGAGCCCGTGAGTGTTTTGATTCCCGAGAAGATAGTGTGTCAAGAAACTGCAGTGATTCAGATTCGGGACTTGCAGTAGTCTACTGTTTACGGCTATGGAAATGTTAAAAAAAAAAATTAAAAAAATTATTATTATTATTTAAGCCTTCTGAAGTCTATTATGTTATACTTATCAATGAAAAGGCAAGACCGAGAACGAGATGAATATCGAGATGTATTTACAGCTTAATCAGACACTACGGGTCGAGGTCAACTCGGGGTGACTTGGGGAAAGCCAAATACGCTTTGAGAATAGATAGGAGACATCACATTCTCTGATGTGTTGTCCATTTATATTTTGAGCTTAATTGAACCTAATCCGTATCACAGAAACGATGAAAACCATGCTAAGTTGTTTACCTGCTTACAACCTGTTTCTTTATGTCATAATACAGCTGAACATGGATCTAAGTGACAGTATGATTCCTGTTCGGATCTTTTCTAAAACATGTAAGTCCCTGTCAGACTGAAATTTGATCCCGTGTATTCTATCTCAAACTTTGATTTTACTTATGTCGTATTATGGTTTAATACCTGGTTACTTGGTCGTTGATCATATTTATTTTAACGCTTTAAATGAGGTTTTAAAAGTTAATGGCAAAATGTTCAATTTATAAGGGCTTGTTGTGTAACTTATAATATAAGCGAAGTTGTGAAATTATAGGCGAACTTATTAAACAGGCGAAGTTAAGGGGTAAGCGAAGTTAACCCTAACTTCGCCTGTATAATATTGAAGGTATATAAAGAAGTCTTATAGTCAAACTCTTTTTACTTTTACTTTTCATAAACCAGCGAACTTATCAACTGTTAATCCTCGGCGAAGTTATCTTGTGAATCAAACCTTCATATTAATCATTTTCAATCCGTCTTAAGGTGTGTAGTGTTGTCCTAACTTATAATCTATGTCAATGGCGTTAATCAAAGATTGTTTAGATCCGATTCGTGACCCCGTTCATTCAAACCCTCAACACCCGCTTTTCAAACTTATTTTCACGTGGTCGTAATCAACTTGATCGTCGTGATCTCCTCAAAAACATGTTTTGTAGAGTCCACAATCATCAAATTATCCAATTTCACCTCGTTTGGCCGTCTATACTGTTGCCGCTTCAGATTAAGGCGAAGTTACAGTTTAGGCGAAGTTAACCTTAACTTCGCCAAAGGGTTAACTTCGCTTGATATTTAATTGTTTAATAGTATATGAGGCGAAGTTGTAGTTAGGCGAAGTTATCATTAACTTCGCCTGGCCCTTTTAACTTATTTTTAATTTACATTTATCAGGCGAAGTTATTACCAACTTCGCCCCACCCCTAACTTCACCTATACAGAATAAATCATAACTTCGCTCATGGTAACAGGCGAACTTGTGATTTGACTTGACGATTCTCTAACTTAGACTGTTTTTGTTGCAGAAATGGCAGCTGTAGCTGGAGCCGGTGGTGCAGGTGGTGATGAAGGTGGAGACAACAACCGACAGTTTTTCCCGGGGCATAATATGTACATTACTCTGGACCCGGATGCAAGCGGTGTTGATGATTTCCGCGAGATCATTACGTTTCTTATCCGCTCGCGTATCTTCCACGCTATTACTACAACACTGCCTATCTCTTTGCCAAACATAGAAGATTTCTGGCAGACAGTGGAATATGATTGTCGAGTCGAGCCCCCGGTTATGCGTGCAACGGTTAACAATCAGGTAGTGCAGTTCTCTTCTGAGCAGATTAGGGTGGCCTTGCAATTTGGAGATGAAACGAGAGACGATCCTACAGACTTCATGGCTCTATTCAGAGATGGTGCTTTTCTAAGAATGGGCTATTCTGGTCCATTAGGGGATACTCAAAGACGAAAGGGGTTCTTGTTAGATCAATGGCGCTTTCTCATGCACGTGATGATCGTGTGCATGTCAGGTAGAAAGGCCGGTACAGATGGAATGGGTGCAACGATGCAGTCGGCGATGACAGCACTGACTTACAATAAGCATTATAGCTTTAGTCAGATGGTGTTCTACGAGATAGACCGTCAAAGACGAGCGGTGGCGCGTGAGAGATTCTTAATGTACCCAGGATTTCTTCAAATGATCTTGAATCACGTGGCTCCCTCGTTACCTCAGCGCTGTCCGATTCGGTATGTGGAAAGTGTCAGCAAGCGAATCTTTGCCCAGTGTAGATCATCAAGTGCCAGAAGTAAGCCAGAACTCCGTCCTCGACATACTCCACTATTTGGGTACTTGATCAACCCGGGGTATGTTGCAGCTCGTGGGGACGAGTTTCGGGATCCTGCACCACAACAGGCTGAAGCACCTCAACCACCACCTGTGGTTCAGCAAGCTTTACCTGCTGCTCCTGTTGTGGCACCGGAGGAAAATGTAGACCTTGAAGCTGCGTTTGGCGGTCAAGGATTTTTTGATATGGAACGTGTTGATCCAGAGGAAGATGTACAAGTCTCGGTTGCACGGGTTACTAGTGTGGATGTGGCTATGACAACTACGACGGAGGCTGATTCTGATTCCTCAGATGATGGTATGGCTGAAGCTAGACGGATTTTAGTTACACAAGAAAGGATTCATGGGAAGAGAAAGAGAGACACCGATGACAGTGATTCGGATTTTGAGGAAGATTTACATCGGTTGGTCCGTAGAGCGAGAAGGGAAAGGGCAGGTGCAGGTTCGGGAGCTGGTGAGAGCTCAAGGGTGGTTCGTTTCACTCCACCCGCACTGTCTGGTATGACTATGGTCCCTTCATCATTGCCAGTTACAGGGCCAAGCGCCATGGATGTTCCAGTGTTGACTACATCATCTTCTTTCGGCATACCACCCACTACATTCCAGCTCTCGGCTCCGGAGATTGTGTCCTTGCCCCCTCCAACTCTTACTCCATCGGAGGTCGTAGCAAGGTTTATTGAGTCGACAGTTGTTGCCACTGCAGGGTTGTCGGTTACGATACCACCTGCGGTTACGTTTCCACCTGTTTCTGAGGTGCCGGTTATATTGGGAATCCCTCCTCCGTACGCTCAAGACATATCACATATGAGGTTTGATGTCGATGTAACCTTATCCGACTAGGAAAGAATAGCAGCGCTTGAAAGGGTCGTGGCAGAACAATCAAGAGTAAATCTAATCCAGACTCATGCTATTCAGCGCCTCGTTGCGGAGAATCAAATTCAGTCGTCCCTCCTGATCGAGCATGGTAAAATATTTGATGCCTTGAAACAGTTCTTGGCATATCAGGGGGAGACGAGCTGTAAGGGTGACGAGCTGAGGACGAAGAAGCATAACGATCGAGACGTTGATCCTAATGCATCGAAAGATGCAGGTGGAGAGTTGCCAAGAACTGAACAAGCTCTTGGGACTTCCACATCTCAGGGGGAGTCAACGAGTGCAGCTGGCGGTTCAGGGGGTGATGATGTGGTGGTTGTGGATGCTGATGATGATGTTATAGGTGATGATGATGTGTTACCATTGGAAGAGATCGAGAAGATAGGAGCTGAGATCGTGATTGACAATGAAGTTGAAGAAGGAGAGATTGTGGAGGAGAACATTGAGCATGAAATTCCGGCAGTTGAAAAGTCAGATCTGGGTCAAAATACGGAATGTGATGAGACAGAATGGGAGGAGCAGCCAAGATGGAAAGAAGGCTACGCTCAGTGGTTCGTAAAGACTAAGAAACCGGCGGTCCCTACTATGTTCAAGAAAAGTTACAACATCAAAGGTTATGCTGAATCGAAAAAGGGGATTATATGCTGGTTATATGATGAGCAGTTGAGGCTCTTTGTGATTAAACGGTATGATGGGGTTCAGTATTTCAATAGATTGTTGAGGTCGTTGAATACGTTGCCTGAGTGTGAGGTGAAGGACTTAGCCAGGTTGGGGTTGATAAACAGGATTGATGATAACATGGCTAGGATTATTGGGAAGATAGTCTGGAAAGAAAGCATAAAGGAGAAAAAGTTCAAATTGTTGAAACCGCAGAAAGGAAAGCTAGTTGAAGATAAAGACAGAGGCATGAGAGCTGATGGCAAGCCTTGGATGATAATGAAGTATAAGTCGATTCGGTGTCTAAAAGAAGTACCGATGAAACAAATGCCCAAGGATGTGCTCAAAGATCTGAAATGGTGGTACGTTGATAGTGAAACAGCTGAAGCAGTGATGGAGGATGAAGATGAACAAGAGTTGATGAGAGTGTATGATCCTATGCACTTAGTGAATTTGTCTCAAGCGGACTTGCAGGTGCTGAACGAGAAAAAGATATTTTACATTCCTGCTTGGAAAGAAGAAGCCAAGAAATACCAAAGAGTAGTTTCAGTTTGTGTACGAGAAGGCGTTCATGCTTGAAGACGGGAGATATGAGATTTTTGAGTTTACGAGACACGTGATTGAAGATGAGATATGAAGCTACTGCCAAGGGGGAGTCTGTTGGTGCATGATGTCAGTAGTTCAATATCTAGTGTCTGTAATTGTGTTAGTTGGATTTGTATTAATGTTTTGTTAACTTGTTTCACAAGTTCGCCTCTTATAAGCGAACTTGTGGAACAGGCGAAGTTATCAACAACTTCGCCTAACATGTTAGGCGAAGTTGTCGATAACCATAAAAGCTTAGCTGCGGCTTGTTTTGTAATGAACGATTCAGTACGTGTAATTGTGATCGGTGAATCACGTGTTATTAGTTGCAATACAACGTGTTCTTTGTTTATTGTAACGTGTGTTTGCTTGTGTTTAACGTATATCGATTCTACACTCGTATCGTCTTTTGTAGGGATTCCGCACCTACGTAGAACGAGATATTTCCGTGTAGATCCGGCTGGGAACCTACAGTCAGCTACACGAGTGAGTTCTAGTTAATCAAGTAACATACAATACATCCATACACATTCATATATACGCACCCGAAGGTACATATACTCTACTTCCTTCGTACGTTCATGCTATCATACCTTCCTTCTTTCCTTTTATACATACACATATACATATACTTCATCCTAACATTCGCAGATATTATTAGGGTCTGTTCCCTGCATTCGCGGATATTATTAGGGTCCATTCCCTACGTTCGCAGATATTATTAGGGTCCGTCCCCTACATTCGCGGATATTATTAGGATCCGTTCCCTTCATTCGCGGTTATTATCAGGGTCCGTTCCCTTTCTAACCATACCTTCCATACCTTTCTATACATTCATAATTTTAACTTTCATACATACATACATCATTTATATTTCATATGTATATCAGTCATATCTTTAAACTATCCCTTGACGGTACATGCAATATCTGAAAATCGTTCATGCATCATCAAGCATTCATTCACACTTAAATCATATAAGACATACACTTACCACTTAAGGTAAGTGTATTAACTAATCACATCGAGTATCCACACAGCCCCGAAAAACATAACAAGGAAGTGGGGCTAGAAACTCACCTGAACTCGGTTACGCTCACCGTTAATGGTTATCCCCTTCTTGAGTTGTGCACGACTAACTGTATAACAATTACACGTATCAATTACTATCACTACCCATATCTTCTTTCTAGTTTAATTATTACCTTCAACGAACGGGGGTCCGGGGGCAGTTCCCCTGGCAGCGGGGTTCTAGGGGCAGCAGCCCCTAGCGGGGTCCAAGGGACAGAGCCCCTAGCTGGGGTTAAGCTCCCAGGTCAGCTTGGTAAAATTTTATTTTCATTAACTGTCTTAACACATTTTCCATTACGATTTTAAATTATTTTCTAATTCGCCCACTCACTTGCTATAATGAATTAAGCCTAATTCGTTATCTGAACATAGCCTGATTCGTGGCCAAATTCGTTATCAGAACAGGGCCTGATTCGTTATTTCAACTTAGCGAATTGGCGAGTAACGAATTACCTGATTCGTTGTCCGATTCGTTGTCACACTTAATCTGATTCGTTATCCTAGTTCGTTAGCCCAGTTCGTTATCTTAATATAACGAATTGAGAAGTAACGAATCTCCTAGTTTGTTTTCGTAGCCATAACGAATTGGTGAGTAACGAATCACCTGATTCGTTATTTTAATATAACGAATTACCAACGATTCGTTCAATCATAACGAATCCACATCAGTCTTATCTGAATCTTTGACTCAAGGGTCAAAGTCAAAATCAATAAGAACACAAAACAGTCAACTCATATCAGATCTGCAATAAACCTTCGTTTCTTAACGAAACAGCACGATTTAGGTACCAATGAACTCGTAATACTAGCGCCTACAAACCCCAAGAGTCCAATCCGCCAAACATTCGCGTTTACACAGTCCGATTTGGTCCATTTATAACCCGGTTCTTAGTTTAACAATTAACATATCAAACATTAACGAATTTGGTTGAGAATCATTGTGCTTGATTCGGTTTACCAGTTATAGACAGATATAGGATTACTTTAACAAATCCGAACCTAAATGAATGATTTCTAATCATTAACGTACCTTAAACGAGTTGGTTTACGAACTCGAGCTAGTCTTGATGTTGTTTTGGTTCGTCTCAACGTTCTAGCACCAATAATCTCGGGTTTTCACCTCCGGATCTTGACTCGGGTTATAGGATAGTGTTTGTGTGTGTTTTTGATGGTGTAGGCTATGGTGTATAGATTGATAAAAATGGAAAGGTTTAGGGTTTAAGGGGTATTTATACTCCCTTACGCCCATGGACCCAAGGCCCATTCCATCTTTTATTCCATCTTCTAAGGTCCAAGCCCGCCTTCTATAGTTTACTTATCTAAACCGATAAATGACACACTATGAAATAACAAAATTTATTTTATTATTTCTTACCGAAAGTAGGATGTTACAAAAGTAATATAAAAATTTAAATAAATATAAAACCTTATCGGAAAACCGTAATAACTTCAACATATCAATTCAATCTTGGATTTTGATTTACAACCTAAAGAGATTATAAAAAAATCATCTAACAATTAAACTAAATATAAAACATTACCGGAAAACCTCATCGGAAAAACATATAACAAAATCGGCTATTATCGGAATATAGGAGACTGTGGAGGAATAAGCCGAAAGAGAGAGGAAACAAAGAGAGAGAGAGAGATGGGGGTGGGGGGGGGGGGGGTTTAACATAGTTAGTGTTTTCAATCTTGAGATTTATATAGTGTAAATGAGATGATTTAGTAAGTATTTGAAGTCTTATAATAATTAAAATAATTAATATCATAATTAAATTAATAGGTTAATTATGAATATTTGACTAGATTTTAGAATGAGTCAATCGGTCAACATTCTTATTTATAGTAAACCTTAAGGATGCTTAATCAAATACTTAATACTTAATCAAATAATCAAATAATATACAATAATTAATTAAAATATAGAAATTCCGTAATTAAAGAATTCCTTAATCATATGGGTGATTCATTCCTAAATTTTCATATTTGTATGAGTCAATCGGTGAATTTTATAAATTTTCAGAAATATAATATTAGAACCAATTATACCAAAGTTAAATCTGTAATCTCTGTATATTGAATCCTATTGATGAAATATCAATTAATTATCTGAATTATCTATTACCTAAAATACATTAAACCTGGTGGGAATCATAAATTTGTGAATGAAATCAATCAAAATTTACTTATCTAAACCGATAAACGACACACTATGAAATAACATAATTTATTTTATTATTTCTTACCGAAAGTAGGATGTTACAAGTCTTCCCTCCTTAAAGAGGTTTCATCCCCGAAACCTAACTATTACATGAACAAATTTGGGTAAAACTTGCACATTTCATCCTCAGCTTCCCAAGTAGCATCTGAACCATTGCGATGCTTTCATATCACTTTCACTAATGGTATAACCTTCTGACGAAGTTGCTTCTCCTTGCGGTCAACTATCTCGATTGGTTGTTCGATGTAGTTCAGTTGTTCATCCACCTCAATGTCCATTAATGGCACGTGAGATGTGTCATCCACCAGACATTTCCTCAGATAAGAAACATGGAAGGTTGAATGAATTCCTTCCAACTCCTTAGGCAAATCCAGCTTATAAGCCACTTCACCCACACGGTCTAAAATCTTAAAAGGTCCAATGTACCTCGGACTCAACTTCCCCCTCTTTCCAAAACGGATAATTCTTTTCCAAGGTGAGACCTTGAGCATCACATTGTCACCAACGTTAAACTCAATCGGTCGTTGCCGCTTATCAGCATACGACTTTTGTCTGTCTTGAGCAGCTTTCATTCTTGACTTGATTTGATCAAACTTTGAATGGTAGCTGCTGTTATAGGAGAACTATGCTAGATGTAGATGGTCATCCCAACTTCCTCCAAAGTCTAAAACACAAGCACGTAGCATATCCTCAAGGGTTTGGATCGTCCTTTCAGACTGTCCATCTGTTTGAGGATGATACGCCGTACTGATGTTCAACCTCGTTCCCATGGCTTCATGGAACTTCTTCCAAAACCTCGAAGTAAATCGAGTATCTCTATCTAACACGATCGATAACTGTACTCCATGCTTAAATACAACCTCTTTGATGAACAAGCTGGCTAGGCTTGATGTTGTTTTAGAAATAAAATTAGTTTTAAAAGATAATTATAGTTATAGTATAAAGAAATCGTATTATAAAGTAAAAGATTCAAGATTAAATATTAAATGAAAGATGAAAGAGAATAATTAAAGAGAATTGATTTTATCTTATTTAAATTTATTATTGATTTATTTTATTAAGATGAAAATTTGACAAGTGATTGATATACATGGAAAGTCTAATGAACAACCAATAGGAAGATGGGAATTTGACTTAAAGCCTATTGCTTTAATAGTATAGTTAGATAATTCATTTTAAAATTATATGTTCTTAAAAATACAACATTTTACAATTCATTCTAATATATAGCATATACATATATATGACGTTTTATATATTTTCCACCCGTGTGTACACGGGTAACTAACCTACTATTTTAATATATGTTTCAAGTATATAACTTCTAATGGATGTATTATAACATTATCTATATTACATCTATATCTATATTATAATACATATAGGCAACTTTTCACATTCTAGCACCCTCTCTCATGAGACGCCGTTAAATTAAATATCATTAACCCTCCGACATCGTTCACCCGCAGGCGACATTATGCCTTCTATCCTTTCCTCCAGAGACGTTACATGCGACGTTACAGATAACTCCTTCAATTACATCATTAATTTGTTTCTGTTAAATTCGGCCACCAATCTGGTTCAACGCATTCTCTCAAGTCGCTTCTCCTCTACGGTGCTTCCATGGCCGTTGCGGCTTATGGTTATTCCTCCAATTTTAACGATTAGGTATGATTCTTTTCAATGATTACTACTATAAATGAATTCGATTAGAAGCCCTAAAATACTGTCGATTTTAATTGATCTCCTGCTAACATTAGTTACGTTAGACTATGTACTAATTGTAATTTGGCATTAACATGGTGTAATGGGTGATGCCAGTGCTTTCACATAGCCTTTGAACAACAAGAATTGTCTCTGTTTTACTAGCCTTGTTACATCCCAATTTCTTTCATTTTGTTGAATCCCAATTTTGTAATTTATATCTGTTATATCTCCAACAAGTTAAACCATTTTCCCTAATTGTATATCTAACAATAAGATTCAACTTTGTTTTCTAGTTTAGGTGAGCATGGGTGATGATGACAATGGCGGCAAACGAATATGATATCCATGTTGGTCATCCGGTGATAATGGTACTATCTGAATATGCACGGTGGACTGAAAAGGTATTACTTGCACTTTTTGTTGTTAAAATATATATGACCTTCTTACATGGAAGGTGTTTTGTTAAAGAAATCATGATTACATTGTTCATATATGGTTGCGAGTTATTTTGCATTTTGTTTTAAAATGAACAAATTGTCTTTATGTGAAGGGGTTTGATATTTGGAATTACAAAAACAAACAGAGAATAGAGAGAGGACGAGAGGAATTTTATTGAAACAAGATAGAAGGAGAATTACAGACTTAGATGGGAAAAGAAATCATAACAAACTCACAAAATACTCATGACCTCACTCTCTGACATGACCCTCTATATAAAAGAATAGAATTGGTTACTCATGGGGCTGTCGTGGCATTCAAGTGGTAGTCATTCAATTTAGAAGGAATTTTAGTTGAACGGTTGCTCTTTCTAACTTGGTTCTGACCCATTTGTGACGCCAATTTCCCGGTTGCTTCTTTGTTCATAACATTACTCCCCTCTTGAACATTCACCTTGTCCTCAAGGTTGAGAGTAGAAAAAGATTGCAACAGAACTGCCTTGTCTTCCAATGTAGCAGATGTAGGTGGCAAACCGTCCCATTGCACCAGATATTGCGTTACTAAATAGTCAGACCGATTGATGGACCGGGTGGCGAGGATTGCTTTTGGCTGCAAGACCAAAGTTGTAGTAGAATCAACTATCCCCAGGGGTGTTATTTGTTGTTCTGGAATGCCCATACATTTCCGAAGTAACGAAACACGAAAGACATTATGAATTTTAGCAGTGGCCGGAAGCTCGAGTTTATATGCTACCAACCCGATCTTAGCAGTGATTTGGTAAGGCCCAAAATATCAGCGGCCCAGTTTGTGGTGTCGTTGCAAACGGGTTGAGCCTTGGCGGTATGGTTGTAACTTCACAAATACCCAATCCCCAACCTCAAAGGTCACCTCCCTACGACGCGTATCTGCATAAGACTTCATTCGGTGCTGGGCTTTTGCTAAATTTTGTTTGAGAAGGGTTAAAACTTTATCACAAGCAAGCATTTGTTCCTCGATTATTGCATTACCAGTTGAATCCCGGATATAGCGGCCAATGGTGGGAGGACGACGACCATAAAGCACCTCAAACGGAGTCATACTGGCAGCAGTTTGGAATGATGTGTTATACCAAAATTCTGCCCAAGGAAGAAAACTTAGCCAGTTTTTGGGTTGGTCACAGACATAGCAACGCAAATACATTTCTAAACATTTGTTTAGAGCCTCGGTTTTCCCATCCGATTGTGGGTGATAAGCAGTATTGAAAGACAGAGTAGTTCCTTGTAACCGGTGAAGTTCTTTCCAGAAATCGGACATGAAACGAGGATCACGATCAGAAACGATGTCCGATGGAATGCCGTGGAGACGGACAATTTCAGCAATAAAAACCGCTGCAATGGTAGAGCTATTAAAATTGGTAGGAAGACCTATAAAATGACCATATTTGGACAAACGGTCAACAACCACCATAATAACACTTTTTCCATTTGAAACTGGCAGTCCAGTAATAAAATCCATTGAAATGCTTTCAAAAACCAATTGTGGAATTGGTAAGGGTTGGAGTAAACCACCTGGTGGCAGGAAAGAAGCCTTCATTTGTTGACAAATTTGACAGTTAGCAACAAAAGTCTTAACATCTTTTCGCATATGTTTCCAAATAAAATTGGATGATAAGCGATGAAACGTACGAGTGACCCCGGAGTGACCCCCAATAACTGATGTATGATACTCCAACAAAAGTTGTTGACATAAAGGAGATCCCGGTGGAATAACTAAACTAGCTCTATAGAATAATAAGCCATCTTTATACACGTAATCGGGAAAAAAAGCCGGGTCCGCTCGAAGTTGAGTGCATATTGTCTGTAATTCTGAATTAGCTTGAACTGCACTTCACAGCTCTTCAAGAAAAACGAATTCTTGGCTCGAGTAGGCCATGAACTGAGAAGCTGGAACCCGGGATAAGGCGTCCGCTGCCCCCATTTTGTTTACCTGGTCTGTATTGTATATCGAAATCATATCCGAGCAATTTACCAACCCATTTTTTTTTATCTGGAGTCTGAATTACTTGATCTTGTAAATTGTGTAAGGATTGTTGGTCCATGATAATATGAAATCGTCTCCCCAACAAATACTGGCGCCATTTAGCCACAACTTGCTTAATGGCAAACATCTCTCGTTGATAAGTAGAAGATTGTTGCATACGAGGACACATTTTCTGACTAAAATAAGCAATAGGTTGTTTATCTTGGGATAAAACAGCCCCAATTCCGATGCCCGACGCATCAGTTTCCACCGTGAATGACTTAGAGAAATCGGGTAAACGAAGAACACGGGTATGACTAAGCAAATCCTTTAGTGTTGCGAAAGCAGCTTGAGTAGTCTCATTCCAAATGAAAGCATCTTTACGAAGCAAATCTGTCAATGGCCCGGCAATGGTAGCATAATTGCGAATGAATCGTCGGTAATATCCGGTGAGTTCCAAGAAACCCCTGACTTCCTTTACAATAGTCGGAACCGGCCATTGTTGAATATGAATAATCTTAGATGGGTCCACTGCCACCCCTGCTTTAGAGATAATATGGCCCAAATAATCCACACTGGTTTGACCGAAAGTACACTTGGTCAATTTAGCAACTAACTTGTTATCAAGAAGAACCTGAAAGACCACTTTAATATGTTGCAAATGCTCCACCCAATTAGAACTATAAATCAAGATGTCGTCAAAGAATACCAAAACGAATTTTCAAAGAAATGGACGGAAGAAGTCGTTCATTAAACGCTGAAATGTCGACATCGCGTTGGTTAAGCCAAAGGGCATAACCAAAAACTCATAGTGTCCATCATGCGTTCGGAAAGCAGATTTTAAAATCGAATCATCATGTAACCGAATTTGGTGGTAACGAGCAAGCAAATCAAGTTTAGAAATATATTTTGCGCCATAGAGTTCATCAAAAAGCTCATCTATAGTTGGGATCAGAAATTGATCACGAATAGTGATTGCATTGAGTGCCCGGTAATCGCCATGTTCCATCCTTTTTCTTAACCAATAATACAGGTGAAGAAAAGGGACTAATACTAGGTCGTATGATCCCCTGTTGTAACATTTCACTAACCAAACGTTCAATCTCTGCCTTTTGAAAATATGGGTAACGATAAGGACGTACCGAAACAGGAACGGAATTAGGCAGTAAGGTAATTTGGTGATCTTGTGGGCGGACTGGTGGTAAACCCATAGCTGGTTGAAATACCATCACATATGTGACATTCGTCAAAATTTGGATCTCGATTTGTATTCGTGTTGTAAACCTTTATTATACAAACCAGACTCAACATCTTTTTTTTTGTTTCTTCATTTATTTATTATAATATTATTATATATTTCGATCACCAATAAATCGATGTTTGTCATATTATAGAGTCGTTAAGAAAAACACAAGTGGTTCAAACTAATTTTCGTTAAGTTATTATAAGCTTTTAGAACCTCGGCGAATCTCCGGCCACCATCTCCAGCTAACACCAGCCGACACCTCCACCGCAGCCATCACACCAGCCAGCACCCTCTTCCTCTCTTTCGATTCCAGCGAGAATCCGGCGACGCCAAACACCTCCGGCCACCACCTCGCACTGCATCACCACCATCTCAGCCCCCCTCAACCCGACACCACCACACCCTTTCCCTCGTTTTACCAGCGACCGGAAAAACCGAGCTGTGCTCTCCCTCTCCATCAACCGATCGCTACTCCCCCTTTAATTTTAGACAGAAAATCCGGCCACTGTTTGCATCACTGGCAACAGTTCCGGTGGCAGCAGACGGCAGCGCTGGTTCAGGGCGGTAGCTCTCAGCGACGCGGTCGTGTGGATATATTATTTGCTTGATTTCGAGCTCGTATGGCCAAGTTATGAGAAAAACAAGAAAGGGTTCGTATTCCGGCTGATGGTTCGTATCTCAAGCTGATTGTTTGGTTTTCCGGCGATGGTGAAGGTGATTTCCAGTGACGAAAACAGGTATAAATAGTGGAGTTCAATGAGACGAATGCGAGGATATCTTATTTGCCTTAATCGGAGTTCGTTTGAGACGAATGCGGGGACATGATTATAACCTGTTTTCTCGGCTCGACTCGTTAAACTAATTTTATCTATATATATATATATATGTATAAATATATATTTATACAATGTTTAATAAATACGTTTTAATTAACTAAAAATCATAATAAATATTAAAAATAGTTTCTAACAAAATTATAAAAACCGACACTTTTATGTCGATATCGTTTCAAGGTTTTCGTGTTTATGTATGTATATATATGTATATATATCTATATATATATATATGTATGTATGTATATATCGAAAATATATTAATAACGAACTCTAACTTATTTAAACCCGACACCATCTTCTGGGTAAAGTTGTTTTTATAAAAGATGTACATTTTCGCATGATAAACGTAAGTCTTAAATCAAAATCTGTAAATTTGGAGCTTTCGGTGGTCAAATCGATCCCGGCCCGTTAAGGGGCATTTTAGTCAATTTTGGAATAATTCGAATACTCTATCTTCTGGTTAGAACTAGCTTTCGGACCAGAAGACTTTTTTATGTTCGTCATAATATTTTGAGTGTAGTGGTCAGAGCCCGACTCCAGACTCGCAGTTCGGATTCTGAATAGTACCAGCTCGCTTAAACATTGTTTATTTCATAACTCAAATTCTAGACATCCGTTAGACCTGATTCCAGCGGCTACGTTATTGCTTTTAATTGTATATTATACCCTCAAAGTTTTAGGTTTATTTATTTTCTGACCAGTCAGCTCGCTTAACCGCATCCTTAAATTTCTCGTGAACTTTATTATTGCAAGGTGAGTACTTTCAAACCCCCTTTTCCATCTTTTATTTTGGGGTGACATTTTATACTTATCAAATTAATGCTTTATTTACTTGAGTCTTAAACCCAAAACGTGATTGTATACTTGACTTGAATAATTGCTCGATTTGGTGTTCTATGCTTATTTGCCTATGTGTTTACAGCTTTTGGATGGTGGAACTATAAATCCTATACCATTTGGCAATGGAAAGGTGTCGTTAACCTAATGCAATTAACGATAACTGTAAAATCCTAGACTACTTGGCAACCCCTTGTAGCTAGGTGTTGCTAATGTAAGCTTACTAGCAATTGTCAATAAAATCCTAGACTAATTGCCAATAGATAGGTGTCGCTAACTTGTTTAGCGATAACTATTTGATCCAGATTTATAGCTCTTATTTATTGTTTTGTATACTAGTTTTGTGGCTTTTCATACTATATACTATTGTTGCTCAAACTTATGAATTGCTCACCGAACTTTGTGTTGACAAACTTTATTTTATGAAATGTTACAGGTTTGACTATTGTTGACTCAAGGACTTGACGAAAACGTTACCAAGACTATTAGGATATTAGTAAAACGAACAATATATTTGCTACTTGTATTTAACTTGGTTGTGTGAATGAGATGTGTTGTTTATTGATTTGTTGAACTAAAATGAGTTGAATAAATATTGTCACTTTAAATTGTGTCTTGTGTATTTGTCCAATCACGTTGCACCCCGGCATGTTCCGCCGCATTTGGTCGGGGTGTGACAGATTGGTATCAGAACCACAAGACTATAGGATAGGTGGTTTGACGTAACGACCTAGTATAGTCTTTACTTTAGGGTCCATATACGTGTTGCCTATACGTGTTTACCCTACTTGATTTTTCAATGCACTTGTTTATTTATATACTTATTTATTTTATCAAATCATAAATATACACATACACACACTTTCATAGTACTCTAAGGTATCCTTACCTTAAAACACAAAAACATTGGATTTTATTTTGTTTTATGGATCACGAGCTTAACTTGGATCCCGTTGTTTCAAATCTCCTTAAAGATTGTCTCGTATGAGATGACCACTTTAAGTAGTCGAATGCGAGCGTTCCGCTCGCCATCCTAATTTTCGGTGTTGAAACAATAGAACCGCGGTGGTTCGTGGACTAGAGTTTTGACATGACGTTGTATCTCGATTTATTGTGTTATTATTGTTATTTGAGTCAAAAACATGAAAAGTCGCGGTGGTTCGTGCACATGTTTGGACTCCAACGTGGTGTTTTGTAAATGTATTTTTTTAGAGTTGGAATATCAAGTCATGGTGGTTCATGCACGATTTTTCCATCTTTAAATTCTTAAGACATTGTTTACAAATTTCAAGAATTTATACCATTTTTCCTTTATTTTGTTATAAATTCCTATCACAAGTCTTCATTTATAAATGTTATATTTTTCTTTTTGTTATTAATTTTTTTATATCTTTTGAATTTTATATGCTAAAATTTTACACCAATTTTCTCAATTTGATTTCACAAGGAATTTTATTGCAAATTTCGTTCATTAAAATTCTCTTCGATATAAGTTAAAAAAATATATAATAATAATAACTATATGTATATATATAGTTTAATCTATTTATAATGATTTTAATATGCCATTTATTTTCATTAAGACTATTTACAAAACAAAAATTTTATATTATATAAATTTCATCATATCAAGAAGGTTATGATAAATTTCACCTCAACTTTTCAAGTAAATTTCTTATTGAATAAACCTTAAAATTGTCTTTAAAGTCCTTGTACAAAATTTTATAAAATTTTATTTTTATAAACTATTATGTTTATTTTGTACGACCACTTCAAAAATTTAAATTAGTTAAACTTCTCATGACATTTTTTTATTTTACTACATTATATAATACACGTTGTAGAATTCTCATAACCTAAAATCTATTTTACAACAACTTTCATTATGCATTTTTGCTTCATTATAAATCTTCACCAATAAAACTTGCATCTTATGGTACAACTCGTTTTAAATTTCTTATGGTAGTTTCGCTTTGATTTTTCAAGAAAATTCGCAAACTTATAGTTCGTAACTTTCTTGAAACCCTTACGCAAAACTTCAAAAAAAATCGTTTACTTGTGATTTATTGATTTACAATGCCGGTCATTTTAAGTTACCATGATATTCTTCATTACACGATATTAAATAACGAACTTGATAAAAAGAAAAAGGATTTCATCTTGCAACTTTATATTTACAAGACGACATTCATCATTTAATATTGAAACCTCATAACAAATTTTAACATTTAATTTACGTATTTTAAATTTTCCTCATAAACAATAAATAAATAAAGTTATTTTAATCTTTATAAAAAAATTATTTTAATCTTTATATAAAAAGAAAAAAAAATTTGTGTGATTCACACGCTCGGATCTCAAAAATTCTATTTATATATATTAACTTACAATTTCAATCGTCAAAATTTTAATGGACATTTCAAACATTATTTATAAATTATGATATTTTCAATTTAATACCTACTATTAGTCAAAATTTCCCTAAACGCAACCACAAGTTCCCAAACACCCGTATCTCATCTCAAACCACCGCCTTAAATCAAACCATCCTTACACTTCAAAAGTTTCCCGCGCACTCAAATCCTTCCGCAATATGATCGAAGCCTAAACATCCAAAAGTATACCCTCACCAACTCAAGCCCCATGCAAAATCCAAAATGTACAACAGTAACCCAACAAAAAGCCTTAAATACCGACACTCCCACGACACGGAAACCTATCAAAATCACTATCCTAATACTTCAAAGACACCGACAACATACTCACAAAATACCTTGAACATATAATAACCAAAGCTTACCCAACTATGACTCAAATCTTTCGACCCATGCTATGTCAATTCACCAAACCATATCGCCACACCATTCCCATCCAACCATAGAGTTTGTTATCAAATTAGCATCCCAAATACTCTTTACCAAATACATGTATAAACCAAATCTCAACCCAAACTAGCCAAGATAAAAAATAAATTATCCAACCCATTAACTTAACCCGAGCTAACATAAGCCAAACCTCACCTATTAGCCCTACCACTACTCACACAAATCATCCAAGCCTAAACCACTCAAAAGACCTAAACTCAACAAACCCCATCGATTCAACTCAAGAAAACTCAACTACTCAAGCCGACCTAAACACTCTCACTTACTACTAAATTTCCAACCCATTCACCGTACGAAGCCTAAGACCCCTCCCTACGCATGCAAGTTTCGTTTTTCCCTGAAATTTTATATATATATATATGTATACGTACATACATACAACTAGTGTACTTATTACAACCTCATGAGTTCGAATAATCGTTTTTAAAAATTATAAACTCTAAATATATATATGGTATTGTCATGACAACAAAATTTTATTATGAGAAATTGTATTTAAGGGTTATTAAACGAATATATGTATGACTTCAAGATTAAAAATATTGTCACCTAAGGTGATAATTCTCTTAATAACTTTATAAATCGAGGTTTCATTTTGAATGTGGAATGCGGAAATTTATTTAGTAATAAATTACAACTTTTCTCATATTGCATAAACTCAATGATCATGGCTTTGCAAATCTTGAGATGCATTTATAAATATATTATATTGTTACACAAATTTTTGCTCAATAACGATTTACGCAAACTATTACCTCTTATTATCGCAAGCATCATCACTTTATATAATTTATCTTTCATCACAAAAAAAACTTTATGTATACAAACTCCTTTAACTATTTGGTTTACAAGATTTACATTCAATAATGATTTAAATATTTTCCCTAGCAACGCGATACCGCGGTATATTGATATTATTATATTCATTTTCTTGGAAACAATAAAACGACTTTACTTAAGATTTCATTTCGATGTTATTATTATATTTTCAATAAGCATATAAAACGCGATTTACGTATTTAGCCATTAAATTCGAGTCACACAATTATTGCGATTCTTTTTTCTCCATTTGATGAGATTGTTTCGATGACAATATTTTGCACATGAGATTTCATTGTGGTGCGTTGATTTTCGTGACCGAATGCAAACTATTTAATAGCAATTTGTGTAATACTTTCAAAACCCTAACTTCGCCAAAATCTCGTTTATCTTTTAAACGATATTTTCATGACTATGTTATTTATATTTGAGCACTATGTAAAAACGATTCTATACATTATTCTGTATCATTTTATCTAATCTATTAACGGCCTATGTGCGTCTGTCAACAAGTTTTGGCGTTATTAGAAACCGTTATTATAATGACGATTATATAAATGGTTTCACAATAGTGGCCGTATTCACGTTTTATCACATTTCATCGATTGTTTTGGTTGTTACTCAACACTATTTTAGTTATATTTATGCACGTATGCGTCACCCCAAAGAAACTCACCTCATTCTCGTGTTATCACTTTTCATGTAATCATATCCTCAAATACTTATAACCACAAGTTTTGTTCGCGTGTGAAACTCGTTGCACGACATTATTGTTTTGGTTGTTACTCGACATTATTGTAACGTTGTTTACCTCGACCTCATGTACTCACTTATTGGGCTTTTCATTTACATCTATCAGATTCTTCATTTACACTCATCGGATTTTATACTAGTTTAGTGACCCAACTTTAAACCATAGATTCTAATGATTTACTTATTCCTTCACGCTGAGGACGTTTAACTTCAAATATCGTTTCAAATTGTTTACCCTAAAATTTTATATTATTCGATCGTCCTTACTTAAATTAAGTCGAATTGTTATTTTCACCCTGGTTTATATTTTTAGATTTAATTGTTTCAATTATTTATTCCGTTTTCCTACTTATTTAAAAAGTCAACCCCAAAATTTCCAACTGCTGGTATTTTTTTATCAATATGTGTAAAATTCGATAGATTTATGTACATTTCAAATGTTTGTGGTTTCAAAATAAATATGCCTTTAAAACCACGCAATGGAACGAACCATGTGGACCATACAACGATCTAAATAATTATGGGTGCACACTCAATTATCGAAATCCCCGTATGGAAGCCAAAGTAAGTACACTTGTGTGCGATAACTCAGACCCGAGGATGATGGCAGAAAAACGATGGAAATGCGAATCGTGATAAAGGCATGGTGGATACGCCGCTGGTACTTCCTATATATAAGTGTCTTTATTATGTTTCTCATTTGTAGCGTATTTCGAGTCATGCAAGGTTTTGACGTTACTCTTTTGCTTAAAATTTGTTCCCGCAATTATCTTACTAAAGACAATATTCGTTAATAATTACTTTTTATTTGATTTATTTTAATTTCGAGACAAAATTTCAAAAAAGTTGTGGATACTGTGACATTCGTCAAAATTTGGATCTCGATTTGTATTCGTGTTGTAAACCTTTATTATACAAACCCGACTCAACATCTTTTTTTTTGTTTCTTCATTTATTTATTATAATATTATTATATATCTCGATCACCAATAAATCGATGTTTGTCATATTATAGAGTCGTTAAGAAAAACACAAGTGGTTCAAACTAATTTTCGTTAAGTTATTATAAGCTTTTAGAACCTTTAAACTCGTTTTAAACATTGATTGAAACATAGGGGGTGTTTCTGTAAATATGTATATATATATAACTTAAAATAACCTAAACCTAACATATTTATCATCAAAGCCGCCACCATGCCGGCCGCCATTTTCTGGCGAATCTCCGGCCACCATCTCCAGCCGACACCTCCACCGCAGCCATCACACCAGCCAGCACCCTCTTCCTCTCTTTCGATTCCGGCGAGAATCCGGCGACGCCAAACCCCTCCGGCCACCACCTCGCACTGCATCACCACCATCTCAGCCCCCCTCAACCGACACCACCACACCCTTTCCCTCGTTTTTTCGGCGACCGGAAAAACCGAGCCGTGCTCTCCCTCTCCATCAACCGATCGCTACTCCCCCTTTAATTTTCGACAGAAAATACGACCACTGTTTGCATCACTGGCAACAGTTCCGGTGGCAGCAGACGGCGGCGCTGGTTCAAGGAGGTAGCTCTCAGCGACGCGGTCGCGTGGATTTATTATTTGCTTGACTTCGAGCTCGTATGGCCAAGTTATGAGCAAAACAAGAAAGGGTTCGTATTCCGGCTGACGGTTCGTATCTCCAGCTGATTGTTTGGTTTTCCAGCGATGGTGAAGGTGATTTCCAGTGAAGAAAACAGGTATAAATAGTGGAGTTCAATGAGACGAATGCGGAGATATCTTATTTGCCTTAATCGGAGTTCGTTTGTAATGGTTTCGAGCTATCCGACTATTTTTTTTAAGTATTTTAAAGTTTATAAAACTTATAGAAATTTATATTAAATTTAAATAAACTTTTTCGTATTAAAACCGAACATCATTATAACCTGTTTTCTCGGCTCGACTCGTTAAACTAATTTTATCTATATATATTTATGTTTATATATGTATAAATATATATTTATACAATGTTTAATAAATACGTTTTAATTAATTAAAAATCATAATAAATATTAAAAATAGTTTCTAATAAGCTTATAAAAACCGACACTTTTATGTCGATCTCGTTTCAAGGTTTTCGTGTTTATGTATGTATATATATGTATATATCTATATATATATATGTATGTATATTTATCGAAAATATATAAATCACGAACTCTAACTTATTTAAACCCGACACCATCTTCTGGGTAAAGTTCTTTTTATAAAAGATGTACATTATCGCATGATAAACGTAAGCCTTAAATCAAAATCTGTAAATTTGGAGCTTTCGGTGGTCAAATCGATCCCGGCCCGTTAAGGGGCATTTTAGTCAATTTTAGAATAATTCGAATACTCTATCTTCTGGTTAGAACTAGCTTTCGGACCAGAAGACTTTTCTGTTCGTCATAATATTTTGAGTGTAGTGGTCAGAGCCCGACTCCAGACTCGCAGTTCGGATTCTGAACAGTACCAGCTCGCTTAAACATTGTTTATTTCATAACTCAAATTCTAGACATCCGTTAGACCTGATTCCAGCGGCTACGTTCTCGATTTTAATTGTATATTATTCCCTCAAAGTTTAGGTTTATTTATTTTCTGACCAGTCAGCTCGCTTAACCGCATCCTAAAATTTTCTTGTTAACTTTATTATTGCAAGGTGAGTATTTTCATAACCCTTTTTCCATCTTTCGTTTTGGGGTGACATTTCATACTTATCAAACTAAATGCTTTATTTACTTGAGTCTTAAACCCACAAACGTGATTTTATACTTGACTTGAATAATTGCTCGATTTGGTGTTCTATGCTTATTTGTCTATGTGTTTACAGCTTTTGGATGGGTGGAACTATAAATCCTACACCATTTGGCAATGGCAAGGTGTCGTTAACGTAATGCAAGTAACGATAACTGTAAAATACTAGACTACTTGGCAACCCTTGTAGCTAGGTGGTGCTAATGTAAGCTTATTAGCAATGGTCAATAAAATCCTAGACTAATTGCCAATAGCTAGGTGTCGCTAACTTGTTTAGCGATAACTATTTTATCCAGGTTTATAGCTCTTATTTATTGTTTTGTATACTAGTTTTGTGGCTTTTCATACTATATACTATTGTTGCTCAAACTTATGAATTGCTCACCGACCTTTGTGTTGACAAACTTTATTTTATGAAATGTTAAGGTTTGACTATTGTTGACTCGAGGACTTGACGAAAACGTTACCAAGACTATTAGGATATTAGTAAAACGAACAATATATATGCTACTTGTATTTAACTTGGTTGTGTGAATGAGATGTGTTGTTTATTGATTTGTTGAACTAAAATGAGTTGAATAAATATTGTCACTTTAAATAGTGTCTTGTGTATTTGTCCAATCACGTTGCACCCTGGCATGTTCCGCCGCATTTGGTCGGGGTGTGACAGATTGGTATCAGAGCCACAAGACTATAGGATAGGTGGTCAGACGTAACAACCTAGTAGAGTCTTTACTTTAGGGTCCTTATACGTGTTGCCTATACGTGTTTACCCTACTTGATTTTTCAATGCACTTGTTTATTTATATACTTATTTATTTTATCAAATCATAAATATACACATACACACACTTTCATAGTACTCTAAGGTATCCTTACCTTAAAACACAAAAACATTGGATTTTATTTTGTTTTATGGATCACGAGCTTAACTTGGATCCCGTTGTTTCAAATCTCCTTAAAGATTGTCTCGTATGAGATGACCACTTTAAGTAGTCGAATGCGAGCGTTCCGCTCGCCATCCTAATTTTCGGTGTTGAAACAATAGAACCGCGGTGGTTCGTGGACTAGAGTTTTGACATGACGTTGTATCTCGATTTATTGTGTTATTATTGTTATTTGAGTCAAAAACATGAAAAGTCGCGGTGGTTCGTGCACATGTTTGGACTCCAACGTGGTGTTTTGTAAATGTATTTTTTTAGAGTTGGAATATCAAGTCATGGTGGTTCATGCACGATTTTTCCATCTTTAAATTCTTAAGACATTGTTTACAAATTTCAAGAATTTATACCATTTTTCCTTTATTTTGTTATAAATTCCTATCACAAGTCTTCATTTATAAATGTTATATTTTTCTTTATGTTATTAATTTTTTTATATCTTTTGAATTTTATATGCTAAAATTTTACACCAATTTTCTCAATTTGATTTCACAAGGAATTTTATTGCAAATTTCGTTCATTAAAAATCTCTTCGATATAAGTTAAAAAAATATATAATAATAATAACTATATGTATATATATAGTTTAATCTATTTATAATGATTTTAATATGCCATTTATTTTCATTAAGACTATTTACAAAACAAAAATTTTATATTATATAAATTTCATCATATCAAGAAGGTTATGATAAATTTCACCTCAACTTTTCAAGTAAATTTCTTATTGAATAAACCTTAAAATTGTCTTTAAAGTCCTTGTACAAAATTTTATAAAATTTTATTTTTATAACTATTATGTTTATTTTGTACGACCACTTCAAAAATTTAAATTAGTTAAACTTCTCATGACATTTTTTTATTTTACTACATTATATAATACACGTTGTAGAATTCTCATAACCTAAAATCTATTTTACAACAACTTTCATTATGCATTTTTGCTTCATTATAAATCTTCACCAATAAAACTTGCATCTTATGGTACAACTCGTTTTAAATTTCTTATGGTAGTTTCGCTTTGATTTTTCAAGAAAATTCGCAAACTTATAGTTCGTAACTTTCTTGAAACCCTTACGCAAAACTTCAAAAAAAATCGTTTACTTGTGATTTATTGATTTACAATGCCGGTCATTTTAAGTTACCATGATATTCTTCATTACACGATATTAAATAACGAACTTGATAAAAAGAAAAAGGATTTCATCTTGCAACTTTATATTTACAAGACGACATTCATCATTTAATATTGAAACCTCATAACAAATTTTAACATTTAATTTACGTATTTTAAATTTTCCTCATAAACAATAAATAAATAAAGTTATTTTAATCTTTATAAAAAAAATTATTTTAATCTTTATATAAAAAGAAAAAAAAATTGTGTGATTCACACGCTCGGATCTCAAAAATTCTATTTATATAATATATATATATATATTTATATATATTAACTTACAATTTCAATCATCAAAATTTTAATGGACATTTCAAACATTATTTATAAATTATGATATTTTCAATTTAATACCTACTATTAGTCAAAATTTCCCTAAACGCAACCACAAGTTCCCAAACATCCGTATCTCATCTCAAACCACCGCCTTAAATCAAACCATCCTTACACTTCAAAATTTCCCGCGCACTCAAATCCTTCCGCAATATGAACGAAGCCTAAACATTCAAAAGTATACCCTCACCAACTCAAGCCCCATGCAAAATCCAAAATGTACAACAGTAACCCAACAAAAAGCCTTAAATACCGACACTCCCACGACACGGAAACCTATCAAAATCACTATCCTAATACTTCAAAGACACCGACAACATACTCACAAAATACCTTGAACATATAATAACCAAAGCTTACCCAACTATGACTCAAATCTTTCGACCCATGCTATGTCAATTCACCAAACCATATCGCCACACCATTCCCATCCAACCATAGAGTTTGTTATCAAATTAGCATCCCAAATACTCTTTACGAAATACATGTATAAACCAAATCTCAACCCAAACTAGCCAAGATAAAAAATAAATTATCCAACCCATTAACTTAACCTGAGCTAACATAAGCCAAACCTCACCTATTAGCCCTACCACTACTCACACAAATCATCCAAGCCTAAACCACTCAAAAGACCTAAACTCAACAAACCCCATCGATTCAACTCAAGAAAACTCAACTACTCAAGCCGACCTAAACACTCTCACTTACTACTAAATTTCCAACCCATTCACTGTACGAAGCCTAAGACCCCTCCCTATGCATGCAAGTTTCGTTTTTCCCTGAAATTTTATATATATATATATATATATATATATATATATATATATATATGTATACGTACATACATACAACTAGTGTACTTATTACAACCTCATGTGTTCGAATAATCGTTTTTAAAAATTATAAACTCTAAATATATATATGGTATTGTCATGACAACAAAATTTTATTATGAGAAATTGTATTTAAGGGTTATTAAACGAATATATGAAGATTATAAGTATTGTCACCTAAGGTGATAATTCTCTTAATAACTTTATAAATCGGGGTTTCATTTTGAATGTGGAATGCGGAAATTTATTTAGTAATAAATTAAAACTTTTCTCATATTGCATAAACTCAATGATCATGGCTTTGCAAATCTTGAGACGCATTTATAAATATTATATTGTTACACAAATTTTTGCTCAATAACGATTTACGAAAATATTACCTCTTATTATCGCAAGCATCATCACTTTATATAATTTATCTTTCATCACAAAAGAAAAAAAACTTTATGTATACAAACTCCTTTAACAATCTGGGTTACAAGATTTACATTCAATAATGATTTAAATATTTTCCCTAGCAACGCGATACCGCGATATATTGATATTATTATATTCATTTTCTTGGAAACAATAAATCGATTTTACTTGAGATTTCATTTTCGATGTTATTATTATATTTTCAATAAGCATATAAAACGCGATTTACGTATTTAGCCATTAAATTCGAGTCACACAATTATTGCGATTTTTTTTTTCTCCATTTGATGAGATTTTTTCGATGACAATATTTTGCACATGAGATTTCATTGTGGTGTGTTGATTTTCGTGACCGAATGCAAACTATTTAATAGCAATTTGTGTAATACTTTCAAAACCCTAACTTCGCCAAAATCTCGTTTATCTTTTAAACGATATTTTCATGACTATGTTATTTATATTTGAGCATTATGTAAACACGATTCTATACATTATTCTGTATCATTTTATCTAATCTATTAACGGCCTATGTGTGGCTGTCAACATGTTTTGGCGCTATTAGAAACCGTTATTATATTGACGATTATATAAATGGTTTCACAATAGTGGCCGTATTCACGTTTTATCACATTTCATCGATTGTTTTGGTTGTTACTCAACACTATTTTAGTTATATTTATGCACCCCCAAAGAAACTCACCTCATTCTCGTGTTATCACTTTTCATGTAATCATATCCTCAAATACTTATAACCTCAAGTTTTGTTCGCGTGTGAAAGTCGTTGCACGACATTATTGTTAATTGTAACGTTATTTACCTCGACCTCATGTACTCACTTATTGGGCTTTTCATTTACATCTATCAGATTCTTCATTTACACTCATCGGATTTTATACTAGTTTAGTGACCCAACTTTAAACCATGGATTATAATGATTTACTTATTCCTTCACGCTGAGGACGTTTAACTTCAAATATCGTTTCATATTGTTTACCCTAAAATTTTATATTATTCGATCGTCCTTACTTAAATTAAGTCGAATTGTTATTTTCACCATGGTTTATATTTTTAGATTTAATTGTTTCAATTATTTATTCCGTTTTCCTACTTATTTAAAAAGTCAACCCCAAAATTTCCAACTGCTGGTATTGTTTTATCAATATGTGTAAAATTCGATAGATTTATGTACATTTCAAATGTTTGTGGTTTCAAAATAAATATCCCTTTAAAACCACGCAATGGAACGAACCATGTGGACCATACGATGATCTAAATAATTATGGGTGCACACTTAATTTTCGAAATCTCCGTATGGAAGCCATAGTAAGTACACTTGTGTGCGATAACTCAGACCCGAGGATGACGGCAGAAAAAACGATGGAAATGCGAATCGTGATAAAGGCATGGTGGATACGCCGCTGGTACTTCCTATATATAAGTGCCTTTATTATGTTTCTCATTTGTAGCGTTTTTAGGGTCATGAAAGGTTTTGACGTTACTCTTTTGCTTAAAATTTGTTCACGCAATTATCTTACTAAAGACAATATTCGTTAATAATTACTTTTTATTTGATTTATTTTAATTTCGGGATGAAATTTCTAAAAAGTTGTGGATACTGTGACATTCGTCAAAATTTGGATCTCGATTTGTATTCTTGTTGTAAACCTTTATTATACAAACCCGACTCAACATCTTTTTTTTGTTTCTTCATTTATTTATTATAATATTATTATATATCTCAATCACCAATAAATCGATGTTTGTCATATTATAGAGTCGTTAAGAAAAAAACAAGTGGTTCAAACTAATTTTCGTTAAGTTATTATAAGCTTTTAGAACCTTTAAACTCGTTTTAAACATTGATTGAAACTTAGGGGGGTGTTTCTGCAAATATGTATATATATATAACTTAAAATAACCTAAACCTAACATATTTATCATCACAGCCGCCACCATGCCGGCCGCCGTTTTTCGGCGAATCTCCGGCCACCATCTCCAGCCGACACCTCCACCGCAGCCATCACACCAGCCAGCACCCTATTCCTCTCTTTCGATTCCGGCGAGAATCCGGCGACGCCAAACCCCTCCGGCCACCACCCCGCACTGCATCACCACCATCTCAGCCCCCCTCAACCCGACACCACCACACCCTTTCCCTCGTTTTTCCGGCGACCGGAAAAACTGAGCCGTGCTCTCTCTCTCCATCAACCGATCGCTACTCACCCTTTAAT
Organism: Bidens hawaiensis; assembly: GCF_021521415.1. Taxonomy (NCBI): domain Eukaryota; kingdom Viridiplantae; phylum Streptophyta; class Magnoliopsida; order Asterales; family Asteraceae; genus Bidens; species Bidens hawaiensis. The sequence goes on from NW_027494192.1 coordinate 286,263, forward strand.
TTTCGACAGAAAATCCAGCCACTGTTTGCATCATTGGCAATAGTTCCGTTGGCAGCAGACGGCGGCGCTGGTTCAGGGCGATAGCTCTCAGCGACGCGGTCGCGTGGATATATTATTTGCTTGATTTCGAGCTCGTATGGCCAAGTTATGAGCAAAACAAGAAAGGGTTCGTATTCCCGCTGACGGTTCGTATCTCCAGCTGATTGTTTTGTTTTTCGGCGATGGTGAAGGTGATTTCCTGTGACGAAAACAGGTATAAATAGTGGAGTTCAATGAGACGAATGTGGGGATATCTTATTTGCCTTAATCGGAGTTCGTTTGTTATGGTTTCGAGCTATCCGACTATTTTTTTAAGTAATTTAAAGTTTATAAAACTTATAGAAATTTATATTAAATTTAAATAAACTTTTTCGTATTAAAACCGAACATCATTATTACTTGTTTTCTCGGCTCGACTCGTTAAACTAATTTTATCTATCTATCTATATATGTATGTATAAATTTATATTTATACAATGTTTAATAAATACGTTTTAATTAACTAAAAATCATAATAAATATTAAAAATAGTTTCTAATAAACTTATAAAAACCGACACTTTTATGTTGATCTCGTTTCAAGGTTTTCGTGTTTATGTATGTATATATATGTATATATATCTATATATATGTATGTATATATATATATCGAAAATATATAAATAACGAACTCTAACTTATTTAAACCCGACACCATCTTCTGGGTAAAGTTGTTTTTATAAAAGATGTACATTTTCGAATGATAAACGTAAACCTTAAATCAAAATATGTAAATTTAGAGCTTTCGGTTGTCAAATCGATCCCGGCCCGTTAAGGGGCATTTTAGTCAATTTTGAAATAATTCGAATACTCAATCTTCTGTTTAGAACTAGCTTTCAGACCAGAAGACTTTTCTGTTCGTCATAATATTTTGAGTGTAGCGGTCAGAGCGCGACTACAGACTCGCAGTTCGGATTCTGAACAGTACCAGCTCGCTTAAACATTGTTTATTTCATAACTCGAATTCTAGACATCCGTTAGACCTGATTCCAGCGGCTACGTTCTCGCTTTTAATTGTATATTATTCCCTCAAAGTTTCAGGTTTATTTATTTTCTGACCAGTCAGCTCTCTAACCGCATCCTTAAATTTCTCGTTAACTTTGTTATTGCAAGGTGAGTACTTTCATACCCCTTTTTCCATCTTTTATTTTGGGGTGACTTTCATACTTATCAAACTAAATGTTTGATTTACTTGAGTCTTAAACCCACAAACATGATTGTATACTTGACTTGAATAATTGCTCGATTTGGTGTTCTATGCTTATTTGCCTATGTGTTTACAGCTTTTGGATGGTGGAACTATAAATCCTATACCATTTGGCAATGGCAAGGTGTCGTTAACGTAATGCAATTAACGATAACTGTAAAATCCTAGACTACTTGGCAACCCTTGTAGCTAGGTGGTGCTAATGTAAGCTTATTAGCAATGGTCAATAAAATCCTAGACTAATTGCCAATAGCTAGGTGTCGCTAACTTGTTTAGCGATAACTATTTTATCCAGGTTTATAGCTCTTATTTATTGTTTTGTATACTAGTTTTGTGGCTTTTCATACTATATACTATTGTTGCTCAAACTTATGAATTGCTCACCAACCTTTGTGTTGACAAACTTTATTTTATGAAATGTTACAGGTTTGACTATTGTTGACTCGAGGACTTGACGAAAACGTTACCAAGACTATTAGGATATTAGTAAAACGAACAATATATTTGCTACTTGTATTTAACTTGGTTGTGTGAATGAGATGTGTTGTTTATTGATTTGTTGAACTAAAATGAGTTGAATAAATATTGTCACTTTAAATAGTGTCTTGTGTATTTGTCCAATCACGTTGCACCCCGGCATGTTCCGCCGCCTTTGGTCGGGGTGTGACAACATAATCATCTAATAACTTTTTAATATCTTCCGGGTAGTCCATATTTGGGGTGGGGTCCGAAGGCACACATTGTAACTGAAAACACTCACCAATCGAGTCAGTTTGAGCTAACCGGCGTAGGCCATTGAACTGTATTGGTTGAACCACTGGTTGAGAGTCACCTTGCCAAACCACCCGAGAACCATTCCATTGGAATTCAAACGACGCGGTGGCATAATTGGTGATCACAGACCCAAGAGTTGATAACCAAGATACTCCCAACACCATGTCCCAACCCTGCAGTGGTAAAACATAAAAATCGACCAGTACAGCAGAATTTTGGATGATCAATTCCACTTGGCGAGCGAGTCCAGAACATGGTAGTCGTTCACCACTTCCCACCAACACCGAAAAAGGAGTGATAGCTTCAACAGTCAAATTACGGAACGCAACAACTCGATTTTGCACAAAACAGTGGGTGCTACCACCATCCAACAATACATGAACAGACTTACCTTTCACTAAGCCAGTAAAACGAAGCGTAGCGGTTGAATGGCCACCCGCCAAGGCGTTGTACGAGATGGCGGTGTGAGTTTGAACCTCTACCAGTTGTAAAGTATCAGCGAAAGTAGCATCACTAGATAAGTCAGCCGATACCTCCACCACCGGTTCAATCGGAGGAGGGTCGTCATCAAAGAAAAGCAATTGTGGAGTAGCTTTGCACTTATGATCTGATGTATATTTTTCATCACATCTGTAGCATAAACCTAGAGCCCGCTTTTGAGCCAATTCACTAGGGGATAAGCGGCGGAATCCGATGGAATTTGGTGTGGATTTAGGGTTGAACGTGGCTGTCGAATTCACCGGAGAAACAAGGGGGCTGGTTTTTGGTGTAGGAAGAATGGGCTTGGAAGAGCCCAAAGACACCCGGCCCATACCCTTTTCCAATCGAATACGGGTCTCATGCAATTGGGCCAGTCTCATCGCCTCATCGGCAGTCAAAGGTTTATGGATCAACACAGATTGTTTAATATCAGCCCTAAGGCCGGAAACGAAACAACGTACCAGAAACGCCGGCGGAAGAACCATGGTACGATTCGAAAGTGTTTCAAATCGATGACGGTATTCAGCAACCGTTGAAGTTTGTTGAAGTTTGGCGAGAAGACCCCCTGGTTCCTCGAGGTATCTCTCTTTAAATCGCTCAATTAAATCAACGGTAAACGATCGCCAACCATGAATGTTATGATGACGTTGAAGCCAATCGTACCAATCTGCTGCATCATCATCAAAATAAAACGATGAGATCGTCAATCTGTCCAGATCTGAAATAGAGTAAAACTCAAAATAACGATTCGCTTGCGCGACCCATCGTTTGGGATGGTGGCCGGCGAAGCGAGCCAAGTTTATCGGAGCAGGTTTATGGCGACCGAGGACAGAGAATCCATCATCGAACGGCTGTTTACCGGTAGACGATTCAGGATGATGATTAGGTTTAGGAGTAGGTGGTAAACGTTGTAAAACCTGATGTAGAAGCTTCTTCGTATCTTCCAAAGATGAAGAAATAGCATCAACATCACTTCGAAGCTTGTTCTGATTCTCATTCATTTGCTTCTGAGAATCCTTAACTTCCTTTAAACCCTCATCGAGTAACTTCAACCGAGTTCCGTCCGCCATGGCTATGGAGGTAGAATGAAAGCACCAATGAAGGGGTTTGATATTTGGAATTATAATAACAAACAGAGAATAGAGAGAGGAAGAGAGGAATTTTATTGAAACAAGATAGAAGGAGAATTACAGACTTAGATGGGAAAAAAAAATCATAACAAACTCACAAAATACTCATGACCTCACTCTCTGACATGACCCTCTATATAACAGAATAGAATTGGTTACTCATGGGCTGACGTGGCATTCAAGTGGTAGTCATTCAATTTAGAAGGAATTTTAGTGGAACGGTTGCTCTTTCTAACTTGGTTCTGACCCATTTGTGACGCCAATTTCCCGGTTGCTTCTTTGTTCACAACATTATGTAGATTTATAAACTTGATTGTAAGGTAGTAGAATGATTACTAATAGTAGGTTTTAACAAAAGTTTTTTAAATATAAAAACAAAAAAAAAAAAATTTTATTTCGACAATATGGAATCAATTCTATAATAGTGAATTTACGCCCATTCGTGTTGTGTTTTAATCTTCTAGAATCATTTATGGGATAGGCTACCGACTCAAACTGGTCAAATAAGATCAAACATGTTGAAAGTCGGTTTCTTTAACACATGAATTTCTCTGCTTAAAAAAGATTCTTTTTTGTTTTGATATAGTTTTGGTAATCACAATTAGCGTGTGCTTAAATTAGTGAAAAAAACCAAACAAACAATGTTCGTGGAGCATTCTGTTCAGCCGGCTAGATTTGACTTATATTTTGACCCGTTACCCACTCGCCAAACTCATCCTTGCTATTGTTTCTTCTAATTTATATATGTATCATGTCACTTTTGTCTTAGTTTATATCGTATTATATTTTTTAATTAATTTTTTTTCTTAAATGAAGGGTAACACCAGAATGTGTAGAGTTTAGTGACAGAAATCTTCAAATGTCATTAATTCTTGCTTAGGAGGTTAATTCTAATTGTATTCAGTTGTATATTGAAATTGTTATGGATTATGCATAGTTTTGTTTGTAATGTTCAACTGCAGTTGTCGATTAAAAGACTCATTAATAAAGTCGGGATCTTCATTTTTCCATGTTTTGCTTGATTCAAGGAATCTGTTTTTGGTAATAATCTTTGACTGCTACCTTATTCGTTCATATTATGATTATTTCTTTGAAATATTTTTTTATCTATTTTGCAGCCACTTCGAAAATCTTTCTGCACGACAATGCTATAACGGGAACAATTGAACTGCAAGTGGTAAACAATGAAGTATCTCATCGGGTTGTCAAAGATTATGGTAATGCTGTTGAAATTGAACCTTAAGATAAGGTACATCATAACTTTTGAGTTACCTATAACTGTTGAGTACCTTACACTCAAACCTAACCCATTGAACAATTTTATAAAGCACATTCACAAAATTATCTCACAAAGAATAAGGCCAACTAAAGTGGCTAAAGAAGCCATCTCAGTTTTGTCAATCATGAAAAGTGGCTACATTATTCATTTATATGCATATTTAATAGTGAATTCATTTGGTTGTTTTGGTTTTAATCAAATGCAAAACCGAATACCTACCCCTATAGGAAGTTTTTATGTATTTGGCCTATTAGAGATAACACAAACTGCAGGACCCATTTGTATAATAATGGGTTGAAACTATTGATATCGACTATTATTACTTTCTTTTGATTTTAGTGGAAGCCTTTAAAATTGGAGTTTGTGAGAAAGGATGACTGACTATTACTTGAGCATTATATGAAACTCCATGCCAAAGACTGGCCTTGAGAATGATGATACAAATTTGGCTGTGAAGTGTCAAACTGTTAACAATTAGTTTGGGCCTGGGCCGATGAATAATATCGACTGTATTGGATATATGTATTTTAATTTTTGGTATTTTGGAAAATGTATAAGTAGCTATAACAAACTAAGTCGCTACTTGACCGAATTTATCATGTATCCTCGTAGCAAAGTGTGGGCTCTCTGCTAGTTACATTATAATAAAGATAGGCAACCCTTCAATTTCCACTTTATCTCTCTTAAGATACCCCAATATTAACTACACTTCACCGGCAGGCGCCTTTAATCGCTCAAACCCATATTCCTACGACGACATTCCTTCAATACTTCAGTTACACACCTTCCGTTCATTTTTTTTTTGAAGATTAAACTTTATTCACCACACCCCGACTAGGGCCTCAAATCGAGGACCGTCGGAAAATTATAACATCTACAAAGGAGATTTACACCATTCATCCCAAGACAATACCTTAAACTTTGTTCTATTTTGACACCAAAAAAAGGATAAACTTTTAATATTATAGATAACAATTCTACTCGGTGTCCTCGTATCCATGAAGATCTTTTTGTTCCTCGCACGCCAGATACACCAACAAGCAATAATGATAATTCCATGAACCATGTTTTTCCTCCACTTGTTACCTGTCACCATTTTATGCGCTTTCAGAAGGTCTCGAACATCAAAGGCAAAAATGGGATTTAGCCCGGACCAGAAACCAATGGCATTCCAAAATCCAAACCTCATGTGCAACTATACAACTCGAAAAAAGATGATCCACCGTTTCTTCACCCCACTCGCATAAAGAACATTGCATTGAACAAACATGAATGTGTCTTTTAAACAACTCGGTTTTAACCGGAAGCCGACCCATGGCCGCCCTCCAAGCAAAAATCATGCATTTCAAAGGAATCTAATTCACCCATCTCGGCACAAATACTGTACCAATCTGGAAATTTTTCTGTAGAAGTTGTCTCACAGCTTTGACGCTGAAAAACCCAACTTCTTTGTTGGTCCAGGTCCATTGATCCTCGATCCCATTCCGTAATTGCAAACCCGAGATCGCCACTTGCAGATCTGTCAGCTCCCGAGTACAACTTTCATCTAACGGGCCCATAAAGTGTTTCCTTTCAAGACGCCAACTATGGCTCTCTCGCTTCAATCTTTCTGTAACCAAGAAAAACTTCTTCTTTTCCATAACATAGAGGTTCGGCCATTTATATCTCATGGCACACTGCCAAGCCAATTGTCATGCCAAAATCTAATATATTTCCCATTCCCAACAGCAGCCACCATATTCAATATAAGCGGCCGATCTTTAACTAATAACCCATCAATAACCTTAGCTATCGTCTTCCAGGAACTACAATGTTGGGCAATAACCGGCAAAGAATACAATCTTGATCGAGACTTGTGGCAGCCTAAAATGACCTTCGTCCATAAGGTACCATAATCCTTTCTGAAACGAACAACCCATTTGAAAAGCAATGCCTCATTCATCTCCTTTAACCTCGGGACACCTAGACCACCCGCCTTCTTGCTCAAAGTCTTGCGATCCCATGAGACCCAATGTATCTTTTGATTTTCCGAATTCCTGGACCAAAGAAATCTTTTCATTAACTTTCCAAAGCATGAATAATACCCGCGGGAGCTTTGTAAAGAGAAAGGTAATAGATGGGGATACTAGCTAAGACCTCCTTGATTAAGGTAACCCGACCTCCGATGGAGAGAGTTTTCTCTTTCCAACCCAAAAGCCGCTTCTCAAACACTTCAATAACTTTCTTCCAATTTCCACATCTATGCATATTAGCACCAACCTTTATGCCTAGATAGTCAAGTGGAATCCCTCCTCTTCTACAACCCAACACTAAGAAATCTCCTCTTCTTCTTGACTAATACCCAAAATACTTGATTTATTCAAGTTTATTTTTAGGCCCGAACATACATGAAACACCCTTAGAATTCTAGCCAAGCAAACCACATTGGTATCCTACCCTCTACCTAAGATCATAGCGTCATCCACATCAAAAGGATGAGATAACTCCCATTTTTTCATTCCGGATTTTAATACCTTTGAAATCCCCCAAAGAGACCGCTTTTTCAGTCATACACGAAAGAGCCTCCAGCACCACCAAAAAAGAAAAGGAGACAACGGGTCGCCTTGACGAAGACCCTTTTGGGAGTTAAACTCAAACGTGGGCACCCTATTAACAAGAATGGCAGCCCTAGCGGAAATCAAGATTCCTTTAATCCATAATCTCCATCTCTCTGGGAACCCCATTTGCTCCATAATAGATAACAAAAAAAAGCCAATTAACGTTATCACAAGCCTTTTCGAAATCTATTTTAAAAAGAAAGGCTTTCATCCTCTTTTTCTTTAACCAAGCTAAAACTTCGTTTACCAAGAGAGGCCCATAAAGAATCATTCTATCTTTTAGAATGCCAATTGAGTCTTCGAGATCACTAGATGAATGACCTTCTTAAGTCTTTCGGCCAAATGTTTAGAAATAATTTTACTTATAATTTCTATTAAGGTGATAGGTCGATAATCCTTGAGATGAACCGGATTATCTACCTTGGGAATTAAAGTAATGAAGGCTGAGCTACACCCCTTGCTTATTATTTATGTCTCAAAAATACCATAAAAAATCTTCACAAAATCATCTTCCAGTAAGGCCCGATACCTCTTCACAAACCAAAAATTAAAACCGTCGAGACCAGAAGCTTTGCAGACCCGCAATCAAAAACTGCTGCCTTTATCTCTTCTTTAGAAAATCTACTAATAAGATGTAAGGCCCGGATCCTGGCGCCCTACTTTGGACGTTGGATTTACTTATAAACACAATTCTAAGTATCAGAGTTAATTAAAACATTCGCGGAATATAAAACTTCAACCATAATATATATTACATAACTTTCAAATCTTGTCTTATCAAACATTCATAGTCATTTAAACATAAACATAGTCTTTAAAACATCATAACGTTTCCTTGAGATGCCAGTGTCTTCAATTCCATGCCATGTGTCCTCATCAAGCGAGTTGCCTCATTCTACTTACCTGCGTGCATACTAAAAGTCAGCTGCGCTGAGTGAGTTCTAGTTAATCAAATAACTTACTTTACGTACACATATACGTGCCCGAAGGTACGCATTACATACTTAACATGTTCATCATTCTTCCATATGCATTCATAACTAACCTTACATTATAAATAACATTTCGCCCTACATACCTCTGTAGGTTCCCAGCCGGATCTACACGAGATATCTCGTTCTACGTAGGTGCGGAATCCCTACGTAAGACGTTACGAGCGTAGAAGACGATACGATTAAACACACGTTACAATAAACAAATACTCGTTATATTGCAACCTTAAACACGTGATATCAATCACTGATTACAGGACTCTCTGACTCGTAAACTAAAACTGATTGAATTATTTTCAAACTCAAGCCGTAGCTTAAGTTATATATCACGACAACTTCGCCTGGCATGTTCAGGCGAAGTTGTCACTAACTTCGCTTGTCTAACAAGTTCGCCTATATCAGCGAACTTGTTAGCAACTTCGCTTACATACAAACTCAAATCCAAACGACTCGATTACAGACACTAGACACTGAACTACTGACATCATGTACCAACAGACTCCCCCTTGGCAGTAGCTTCATCTCTTTATCTTCAAGCACGTGTCTTGAAATCTTCAACAATCCTGAATCTTCATCTTTAAGCATTCACTCCTTCTCGTACACATACCGAAACAACTCTTTGATATTTCCTCGCTTCGTCTTTCCAAGCAGGAATATAAAAGATTTTCTTTTCATTCAGCACCTGCAGATCAGCTCGAGACAGGTTCACTAGATGCATCGGATCATAGACTCTCAGCAGCTCTTGTTCATCTTCGTCTTCCATCACTGCTTCAGCTGTCTCACAATCTACATACCACCACTTCAACTCTTTGAGCACATCCTTGGGCATTTGTTTCATCGGCACTTCTTTCAAGCACCGGATCGGTTTATACTTCATAATCATCCAAGGCTTGCCATCTGCTCTCAATCCTCTATCTTTGTCTTCGATAAGTTTTCCCTTCTGTGGTTTCAGCAGCTCGAACTTCTTTTCCTTTATACTCTCCTTCCAAACTATCTTCCCGATGACTCTAGCCATATTATCATCACTTCGATTTATCAATCCTAATCTGGCTAAGTCTTTCACTTCACATTCTGGCAATGTGTTCAACGATCTCAACATTCTTTTGAAATACTGAACGCCATCATACCTCTTAATCACGAAGAGCCTCAACTGCTCATCGTATATCCAGCAAATAATCCCCTTTCTCGCTTCAGCATAGCCTCTAATGTTGTAACTCTTCTTGAACATTGTAGGGACCGCTGGTTTCTTCATTTTGACGAACCACTGAGCATAGCCTTCTTTCCATCTAGGCTGCTCTTCCCATTCCGTCTCATCACTTCCAATCTCTTGACTCATATCTGCGTTATCCACTTCCGAAATCTCATGCTCTACATTTTCTTCTACTATCTCTCCCTCTTCTATATCATCATCAATAAAAATCTCTTCTCCAATCTTCTCTATTTCTTCAACCGGTAATACATCATCATCACCTATGAAGTCATCATCCATCTCCTCAACCTCCACCACCACCACATCATCACCACCAGCTGCACTTGTCGACTCCCCCTGAGTTGTGGAAGTCCCAAGAGCTTGTACAGTTCTTGGCAACTCACCACCTGCACCTTTCGAGGCATTGGGATCATCGTCTTTATCATTTCTCTTCTTGGTCCTCAACTCATCGCCTTTACAGCTCGTCTCCCCCTGAGATGCCAAGAACTCCTTCAAAGCATCTATGATTTTGCCATGTTCTACCAGCAGGGACGTCTGCATCTGATTTTCTGCAACTAGGCGTTGAATAGCCTGGGTCTGGATAAGATTAATCCTTGACTGTTCTGCCACGACCCGTTCAAGTGCTGCTATTCGTTCTGAGTCTGATAAGGTTGCATCGAAATCAAACCTCATGTGTGATATATCTTGAGTGTACTGAGGAGTGATTTCCGATGTAACCGGGACCTCAGAAGTAGACGTAACCGCAGGTGGTATTGTCACCGATAACCCGCAGTGGCCACAACCGTCGACTCGATAAATTGTGCCACGACCTCTGTTGGAGTAACAGTCGGAGGCGGCAACGAAACGATCTCCGGAGTCGGTAGTTGGAATGAAGTGGGTGGGAGGCCAAAGGCAGATGAGGTAGCCACCACGGGAACGTCCGTGGCACTTGGCCTTGTAACCTGTAATGATGAGGGAACAAAAGTCATACCGGACAGTGCTGGTGGAGTGAAACGTACCACCCTAGAGCTCTCACCGGCTCCCGATCCTGCACCTGCCCGTTCCCTTCTCGATCTGCGTATCAACTGTTGCACCTCTTCTTCATAATCTGACTCGCTGTCATCATCAGTTCTTTTTCTTTTCCCATGAACCCGTTCATGTGTTACCAACATCCGTCTTGCTTCGGCCACTTCATCATCAGAATCTGAGCCAGCCACCGTTGTAGCTGCCCTAGTAACATTCACACACGAAGCTCGTTCAACTGAGACCTGTACATTCTCCTCTGGATCAACCCTCTCCATGTTAAAAAATCCTTGACCGCCAAACTCTGCGTCAAGATCTACGTTCTCCTCCGGTGACACAACAGGAGCAGCAGGTATAGCTTGAGGTGCTCCTGCCTGTTGTGGTGTCGGGTCCCGAAACTCGTCCCCTCGAGCAGGCACATACCCCGGGTTGATCAAGTACCCGAATAGTGGAGTATGTCGAGGACGGAGCTCAGGTTTGCTCCTCGCACTGGAGGATCTGCATTGGGCAAAGATCCTTTTGCTCACACTTTCGACGTATCGGATTGGGCGGTGCTGAGGTAGCATTGGAGCAACATGATTCAAGATCATTTGGAGAAATCTTGGATACATGATAAATCTCTCACACGCCACCGCTCTTCTTTGTCGATCGATCTCGTAGAAGACCATCTGACTAAAGCTGTAACGCTTGTTATAAGTCAGAGCAGTCATAGCCGACTGCATGGTCGCGCCCATGCCATCAGTGCCCGTCTTTCTCCCTCACATGCATACAATCATGACATGCATGAGAAAGCGCCACTGGTCAAGTAAGAACCCCTTCCTTCTTTGGGTATCTCCCAAGGGACCAGAGTATCCCATCCTTAGAAACGCTCCATCACGGAAAGGAGCCACAAAATCTGTCGGGTCATCTCTCGTCTCATCTCCAAATCGTAAAGCCGCCCGGATCTGTTCAGATGAGAACTGAACAATGTGATTGTTGAGTGTTGCTCGCATCACCGGGGGCTCGACCCTACAGTCATATTCCACAGTCTGCCAAAAATCCTCAATGTTTGGCAAGGATATTGGCAGTGTTGTCGTAATCGCGTGGAATATACGCGAGCGTAGTAAGAATGTGATGATTTCGCGGAAATCATCAACTCCGCTCGCCTCCGGGTCTAATGTTATATACATGTTGTGACCCGGGAAGAACTGTCTTTGGTTGTCTCCACCGTCATCACCGCCTGCACCACCTACAGCAGCCATATCTGCATCAAACAGACTAAGTTAGATACACGTCAAAGCAAATCACAAGTTCGCCTGTTACCATGAGCGAAGTTGTGATTTATTCTGTATAGGCGAAGTTAGAGGTGGGGCGAAGTTGGGAACAACTTCGCCTCAACTTGAACTTCGCTGGTTAACAGTTAAGTAAAAAGGTCCAGGCGAGGCGAAGTTAATGATAACTTCGCCTAACCACAACATCGCCTCATAAACTGTTTCAAAAATAATTATCAGGCGAAGTTAAACCTCAGGCGAAGTTACAGATAACTTCGCCTAAACTGTAACTTCGCCGAATATGAAACGGCATCAGTTAGGTTTATCGAACGACGTGATTTGGTCAATTTTGAGCTTACGGATTTCGGAAAACCAGGTTTTAAGATGATCTATACGATTAATTTGATTAAGAACACGTAAAGATACGTTTGAAAATCGGTTGTTAAGGGTTCGAAAAACGAGGACGTGAAACGGGTCGAATCGACCGATGATAAACGTTAATGAACATGAACAATCGATTCGATTATCCTACACACCTTTAAACGGATTAGAAATCGAGAAAGAATGAACACAGAAGATGATCGATAAGTTCGCTGTGGGTTTACGAAATAAGTTCGCCGGGTTTAAGACAAATTCGCTGGTGTTTTTGAAAATAATGACCTGTTTGACCTTTAATATCCTTTATATAGGGTCAAAATTATACAGGCGAAGTTGTGGATAACTTCGCCTATTGCAGGCGAAGTTAAGCACAACTTCGTCGATATCAAAATTTTCAAAACAAACCCCTATAATTTGAACAATTTGCAATCAAGTTTTAAAACAACCTTTAAAGCGTTAAATGATACGATCAAGACCAAGTAACCAAATATAAAATCATACAACTACATAAGTAGAAAAATTTTAAAAATAAAGTACACGGGATCAAATTTCAGTCTCGATAGGGACTACCATGTTTTAGAAAAAATCCGAACAGGAATCATACTAACTACGTGACTGTCACACGGATCCGTGTTCAGCTGTATTATGACATAAAGAAACAGGTTGTAAGCAGGTAAATGACTTAGAATGGTTTTCATCATTTCTGTGATACGGGTTAGGTTCAATTAAGCTCAAAACTTAAATGGGCAACAACTCAGAGATTATGATGCCTCCTATCTATTCTCAAAGCGTATTTGGCTTTCCCCAAGTCACCCCGAGTTGACCTCGACCCGTAGTGTCTGATTAAATAGTAGGTACTCTTCGATCTTTGGACTCTTCTTCCCGTTCTCTATCTTGCATCTTGATTGAGAAGTCTTATCATTATGAACTCTATGATGTCTCAATAACTCACATTTTTTTTTAGGTATTTACAACTTCAGATAAACTACTGCAAGTCCCGAATATGGATCACTGCAGTATCTTGACATGTTATCTTCACGGGAATCAGAACACTCACGGGCTCGTGTATGACTGGGTAATCGCTTTTCTGCCTATCATTCGAAAAGATATATATGAAGACATGCACAACTCTTAAGGAGTTTCCACGTAAAATCGAGTAGATTTAGTTAGTATCACTTATACTTTTACGCACCATAAAAAGCTACCATGACATACAATGACTGTTCTAAAGTCTTTTAGGCCTAATAACTTCACTAGTTAAGCACACAGAATCAGTATATCTATCACTTTCCAAGGTTAGATCAATTTTCTGTTAAACATAGTAAAGGAACTTCTTACGAAGTAGTAGACTTGAAAAATAATTTCATCTCCCACAAAATTTTAACTTCTATCGCCCCAATCAAGTCAAAGTCTTCAGGTAAACGGCTATCCTGAAGATCCAATGGATCAGCTGGACCGACCACATACGAGTATGTGTCCTACTAACTAAGTATGATCGACTAATTTTCAGCAAAAGAATAAAAACACATCATAAACCGCCCCGGTCACTTTCAGTCATCTGGTTAATGGCTATCCTTATATTCTACAAGTAGAAATGAGGACCAAACATATCCGAAGATATGTCCTTCAAACTGAGGTAACCGACATAATTCTAAGCGATAGTGACGTTTTTTTTTTTTTTATAACAAAAATACTAAGACAAAAAGCAGGGTTACTCGGGATTGATCATCCCATTCAGCTCAACAAGGTTTTGAAATCTAGTTTTGTCAAACGCTTTTGTTAATAAATCAGCGAAATTATCTAGCGTATCAACCTTTTCGAGCATAATCAGTTTTTTCTCAGCACAATCCCGTATAAAATGATGACGGATGTCAATATGTTTAGTTTTATTGTGTTTGACGGGATTGTTAGTTACTGAGATAGCAGCAGTATTATCAATGCAAATAGGAGTATGAGTGAAATTTAGACCGTAATCGCGCAACTGTTGTTGAATCCAAAGAACCTGGGAGCAGCAGTTGGATGCTGCCATGTATTCTGCTTCACAGGTTGAAATAGCGACTGAGGTCTGCTTCTTGCATTGCCATGACACTAATCTGCCACTAAGAAACTGACAACCACCTGTAGTTGACTTCCGACTCTGATTGCACCCTCCATAATCAGAATCTGTGTAGGCGACCAACTCCAAGTCTCCTCCTCTCGTGTACCACAACCCCAGCTTAGGCTTGCCTTTGAGATACTGTAGAATCCTCTTCGCACTCTTCAAGTGAGATTCCTTTGGGTTTGCCTGAAAGCGAGCACAAAGACAAACTGCAAACATTATATCAGGCCTAGAAGCAGTTAAGTACATTAAAGAACCTATTATTGTCCGATATTGGGTTGGGTCCACGTCTGCATCGTTGTCTGAATCAGCACCCAATTTGTGGTTGACGCATACTGGAGTATCGTATGGAGTGCCGTCCTCCATCTTGAAGCGTTTGAGAACATCATGGACATACTTAGTCTGATGAATGAACATCCCATCTTTCTTCTGATCAACCTGCAGTCCTAAAAAGAAAGTTAGTTCACCCATAGCACTCATTTCAAATCTCTTCTTCATGACGGCCTCAAACTCCTGACACATGGCGACTTTTGATGCAGCAAAGATGATGTCGTCCACGTAGACTTGCACCAGTAGAAAGTCGCTCCCTTTTCTCTTGAAGAACAAAGTGCTATCAATCTTTCCCCGTTCAAAACCATTTTCAAGCAAGTAGTCGGATAGTGTAGAATACCAGGCCCGAGGGGCCTGATGTAGCCCATACAGTGCTTTACTTAGCTTGTATACGTGATCAGGAAAGTCTGGGTCAGGAAAACCCGGAGGTTGCTCAACGTACACAACCTCATCGACTTTACCGTTTAGGAACGCACTATTCACATCCAACTGAAATACCTTCATCTCCTTATGTGCAGCAAATGCCAAAAACAAACGGATGGCTTCCAATCTCGCCACAGGAGCAAACACCTCATTGTAATCGATCCCCTCTTGCTGATTAAAGCCTTTTACAACCAGCCTCGCCTTGTTCCTGATAATAATCCCTTTCTCATCTCTCTTGCATTTGAAGACCCATTTTGTGCCAATCGCATGCACATTCTTTGGTTTTGCAACCAAGTTCCATACCTCCATCTTCTTAAACTGGGCTAATTCTTCTTGCATGGCTTCGACCCACGAGTTGTCCTTGAGAGCCATTTGATAATTCTTTGGTTCAATCTGGCTGATAAAGCAGGTGTACAAGCATTCGTTGATTATGCCTGAATCTTTAATGCTTGTATAAACACAGGTGTGCTCATTCAAGCTTTGTCTTGTTTGTACACCGTCGGACAGATCACCTATCACATTCTCCAATGGGTGATTTTTGTGAACTCTCGTAGTCTGAACCGCACTGACTTGTAGATTGTCTTCCAGATTCGAAGATAGCTCACCAGTGGGTGATTGTTGTTGAGAGTGAAATGGATTGAAGAATTCCTCTTCAGTAGCGGCAGCAGGGGTATCGACAGCATTTGACGAGGAAGGCTGACATTCATCATACTTCGGTCGTTGCACATAATTGTCTTCCTCATCATAAATCATCTTCGAAGCAATTCTTTCAACTACTTCTGCACAATCCAAATAAGGTATATTAAAAGATTTGAAAAGTCTATCATAGTCGAAAACCCCAGCGGGTCCCGTGCTAGGTTTTGGTGATTTGTAACTTGTAATATCAGTGTTACAGACCACCTCAACCTTGCTGGTCGATGTATTAAAGACTTGTCTGTTGGGAGTCCCAACAACGTATCCGACCAAAATTCCTTCGTCGGCTACTTCACCAAATTTAGAATTTGTCTTTAATATCGAACACGAGGACCCGAATGGTTCAAGACCACTCAAGTTGGGCTTTCTCCCATGCATAAGTTCATAACATGTTTTATTTAATCTTTTAACGGTTAACACTCGATTAAGGATATAACAGGCTGTTGCAACAGCTTCAGCCCAGAACACCACAAGAAGTTTCGAATCAGCCAGCATGGTTCTGGCTCCTTCAATTAACGTTCTGTTCTTCCTCTCAGCCACTCCATTTTGTTGCGGAGTATACGGAGCGCTGTACTGGTGTTCGATTCCTTTCTGTAAGCAGAAGAGCTCCATCTCATAGTTTTTGAACTCTGTCCCATTGTCACTCCTGATGTATTTAACCCTTTTCCCCATGATATTCTCAACCTTGGTAATCAAATTCTTTACCATCTGAACTGTTTCATCCTTTGACTTCAGGAAATATACCCAAGAATATCGAGAGAAGTCATCAGTTATCACCAAGCAATATGATGTTCCCCCTAGACTTTTTACATTCACGGGACCAAAGAGATCCATGTGAAGTAGGTCTAGGGTACTGACTATTGAGTTAACCTTCTTGGTGCGATGGGATTTCTTGTGTTGCTTTCCCTTTTTGCACGATAAGCATTGATCTTCAAAGTTGAAATTCTTCAAGGGAACACCCAGCACAAGCCCATTCTTGACAATGTAGTTCATTTTCCGAAGATGAATATGCCCCATTCTCCTATGCCATAATTCGGACTCCGATTCAGTTGCTTTCGACAGAAGACAAGATTCTTCTGTTGTCATTTCAGTCGACCTCATGTCCATTATATACGTATTCTTTTCTCTTGGAGCCCTCATAACTATCCAATCCTCTGGTATCTTGAAACCAGGATATAGCACAATTGCTTCATTCTTGGTAAAATGTACGGTGTAGTCTTTGTCACAGATCTGCGAAACACTCAGCAGATTGTGCTTCAGTTCTTCAACAAAATTTACTTTTTCTAACGTCATCTTTCCGTTAGTCACCGTCCCAATTCCTGTGATCCTTCCACCACTCTCTCCAGCGAAACTCACTCTTCCTCCCTGAACAGGTTTCCATTCGTGTAACAAACTCTTGTTACCCGTCATGTGCCGGGAACAGCCGCTATCCACAACCCATAGATTGTTTGCAGCCCTGTTCAACTGTTCCTGCACGATTAAAGCAGATGATTAAAATCTGGGGACCCAATACCTATTCGTCTTGGGTCGATACATCCCGTACCTTGGCTGTCCAAAGTTTGTATCAGAATAATTTCTGTAAGTCCTAAAAGGATACCTTCTTGGAGATTGACTATGAGGCCATCCAAACCTTCTTGAATTAAATGAATTATTACTTATGGTTTGGTTGTTAGGAGTGAAAAACTGAGATCTTTTTCTTTGAAAACCTGAATTAGTCCAATTTCTGAACTTTGATGAGTTTTCAGTTTTACCACTATTGTAGTTACAGTTAGTTCTGTTTTCAGTTTTTGAAGGCCTCACCCCTCTGAATCTCTGCTTCAGAGGGCAATCAGCAATTAGGTGTCCTAATTGATTACATCTGAAACAACTCATGTGTTCAACTTTCTTTTCAATAGTTGTTTTAGATGATGAGGCTGCATTACTGCCCGTTTGTCTCACATATGGTGGGACATACGGGTTTAGTGGAGATTTTTTTTCAGTTGTTTTATGTTTCTCTCCACTTTTTGGTAACACTGCCTTTTCTTTTGTCTCACTCGACTCGGATGACTTGTCCGAGTTTGATGAGACAGGACTAGGAGCAGAAATTTTAACACTCGACACAGGCTTACTCGTTTCGCCTTTACTAACTTCTGGATCTTTAATAGTTACCTTAACCGGAACTGTCTGACTATAATCAACATCAACAGATTTCTGATTACTAGGATCATAAGTGTAATTATGATTGTACGGTGGTGGAACTTCATGATATCCAATTCCTCCCCTTTTAACTGGGGAACCTTGATCACTAACGAGGTGATCAAGTATAGCGGAGGAATTTCTGAATTGCTCAAGTTTCCTGTTTAGTTCCACCACTTTCACCTGGTGATCAGCTATCTGTTTATCCCTTTCAGCTATTAGTTTGGTTTTCTCTTCTAATACTTCATAGCTAAGATCAATTACTTTAATTTTTTCAGCTAGATTTGCTTTAAGACTCCTAATATCTTTCTCACTAGCTTTTATTTTCACTTTATAACTGTTTTCTCTAGCTTTAGTGAAATGATGATCTTCTTTTAAGGTTTTAAATTGAGCATCCAAACTAACATACTGATCAGTTATAGTTGTCAATTGTTCAGACAGATTTTCACACTTAGTACAAGGGAGTTTGGTACTTACCTCAGAGAGCTGGTCTTTCACATCTGCCATGTAAGCTTCATTTTGAGCTTCTGCCATGTAAGCTTCACTTTCGCCAGTCACTTTTTCAGTATCTGCAGTTTCGATGTCCGCCAAATTGGCCTGTTCGAACACTTCTTCAACATGCAGATTCCAGTTATACTCCCCGTTCTGTCTGGAAATCATGGCTCTATTATCATTACCACCCCCATTCTGTTGTGTAGACCTGTTTTGACTGCGTTCTACACGTTCATTTGTGCACTCCTTCGCAAAATGGCCATTCTGTTGACAGTTGTAACACCTAACCTTCGACTTATCGAACCCTGGTCTTTCACCAACAAACTTCCTACATGTCTTCTTCATGAACCTCTTAACCCTTCTCACAATCATCGCCATCTGCCACTGCAGATCCATCTCTTCCAGATCATCAGCATCGATCTGATCATAATCTTCATCCAAAGTTGCAGGATCAACAATCTTACCCTGAATGTAATTTTCATACGAAGCAATGAAGGATGCATAGAGAGCAAACTGTTGTTCAGCAGATTTAACACTCATGGGCATCCTTGAGTAGTTGTTGTTCGAAACACTTGGGGTAAAACTACTCTTGGTTGCTTGAGGGTTAGAAGCATTTGATCCTCCAGCTACAAAGCACACATCACCATTCATGTTGAGAGACACATGACCTTCATGTGTTGAGTTAGCGCCCGACTCTCCCTTTGAGTAGTAAGCAGACGAATCAGACTTCGAACTTGAACTTGAGTTAACCTTTGCACCATACATTCCTGGATCTTGAACCTGATCAGTAGGTGTCTCTTTTCGAACCATGTTTAGTTCAAAAGTTCGTAGCTTGTTAACTGCTGTTTCCAGGTCATAGTCGGCAAAGTCTTTGTCTTCTCTCATCAACACAGTGTACATCTCCCATTTTGGTGGGAGAGCATCAAGAAGCTTTTCAACAATTTCATCTTCTTTGTAAGCAATTGAATAATTGCTGAGTTCGGTCATCAGATGATAATATCTAGTGATGATATCATCAAGTGATTCATTCTTCAAATACTTGAAGACCGAGAACTGGGTTTTGAGAAGTTTAATCTTTGAAGCACGAATTCCCACATTACCCTCAAAACGGTTTTCAAGTGCTTCCCAAAGCTCTCTAGCAGTTTTATACTTTCTGAAGGTGTGTAGAATCTCTTGTGGAAGAGCCATTGTAATCGCTGCATGAGCCTTCCTTTCAGCCTCATACATTTTCTTTTCTTCTTCTTCCATCTCTTTGTATATCTTGATCTGATCACGACCCTCATACTCAGCAGTTGGTGGAATGTAACCATCTTGTATGCACACCCACATCTTAGCATCTTGGTACTTGACATATTGTTCAAAACGATCTTTCCACGCTACATAATCGGTTTTCTTAAGCATCTTCGGTGCTTTTGTAGCCGAACCCGCTTCCACTTCCATCTTTACCAGTTCCGTAATGTTTATTGAAGACATCTTTCACGAAACACAAAGAAACCCGAAAAGTAAAAAATTTTTATTTTAAACACTACTGTAGGCGAAGTTGTGGATAACTTCGCTTAAGTTCAGAACTTCGCTGATTCTGAACTTCGCTTCCTTGTTAAATTCGCCTGATGCGGCGAAGTTGTAGATAACTTCGCTTAAGGTAAGCGAATTTGTGAAGAAGGCGAAGCTGTGGGTAACTTCGCTTGAGATAAGCGAACTTGAGAAGGTAGGCGAAGTTGTGGATAACTTCGCTTAACCTTATATCTTCGCCGAAACCCTACAAACAGTGACGGCAACTTCGCCTGATGAACACGATGAATATGCAGGTTGGATTTCTGGATTTTACGAGGTTTGTGAAGGTGTTATGGGTTGTTTATGATTGTAGGAGGTGAGTATAACACAAAACCTCGATAAACACGTCCCGCGAATAGTCGAACGGAACGATTTCTACACCCGCGTGATAATCCCGAACCACACAATCGAGCAAAAGCTCTGATACCAATTGTAGGTTCCCAGCCGGATCTACACGAGATATCTCGTTCTACCTAGGTGCGGAATCCCTACGTAAGACGTTACGAGCGTAGAAGACGATACGATTAAACACACGTTACAATAAACAAATACTCGTTATATTGCAACCTTAAACACGTGATATCAATCACTGATTACAGGACTCTCTGACTCGTAAACTAAAACTGATTGAATTATTTTCAAACTCAAGCCGTAGCTTAAGTTATATATCACGCAACTTCGCCTGGCATGTTCAGGCGAAGTTGTCACTAACTTCGCTTGTCTAACAAGTTCGCCTATATCAGCGAACTTGTTAGCAACTTCGCTTACATACAAACTCAAATCCAAACGACTCGATTACAGACACTAGACACTGAACTACTGACATCATGTACCAACAGATTTTTTTTAAAACAAAGTCACAAAACATGGTTAGAAGACGACGAACACGATTACACACAAACACATAACCGTTGCTCTCAATTCTAACAAACACAAAAGATCATCTGTTACAAAACATGCACCAACAACGTGGTACTGTTGCACGTGCTTACTGTTCACATACTTGTTTACCTAAATTGGGCGGGAAACGAACCTTTTAACCTTCTAACCTTTTTAGCGTTAATGTGTGAAAGCCATTTTATCAATTCCTTGACTACCCCCGTCATCAGTGGAGTGATTGGCTATGACAACACCCTTTGGAATGGATCGTTGGTGGCTCCGCCAGATGCACCTCTTAGGAAATATGTCAGGTATTATAGAGATTTTGTGTTGGAACTTAATAAAGCATTGGCTGTTGATCCAAGAGTCGAGATCTGTCAGCTTCCAGTTGGTGATGGAATTACTCTATATGTCGCCGTGTAAGTTAAAGTTAAAGATCGAGGTGGTCATGGGCCATGGTTGATGCTTCTTCCTCATGTTTATGTTTTAAAATTGTTGAATTGTTTCCGTGGAGTTCAAGGCCTTGACTAGCTCGTTTATCTTGTACTCTTATAATGTTGTTTATTATCACTTCAAAAAAATGCTATTAAAAATGATTAAATCTGTTATATAATTATGAGAAGACAATATATTTGATAGGAATGTTTTCAAGATAAATATGTACTTAACAAAACAATCATATCATGTTAATTCTCATTAATGTAACGTATCAAAAGTATTTTACATGATAATGTGTGTGTATATATGTTTTTATATACTGAAAAGATGGGTTACTATTACTTAATAATATATAAATTTAATGTATTTTCAATTTTAATCCAGCAAAGTTGTAGTAACTAATTAGTAAGTTCCTTTACCTAATGAAAAGTGTTTGGAAATAGGTGAGGGCTGAATTCAGGGAAGTTTGTGACACGGGAAATGCGAAAGGATACAGAAGTGCAAAGTTCACGCAGGAATTATGCTTACGTCCTGTTGTATATATTGTGAAGTCTATAATAAAAAATCAATCAATTAAACAAATAAACAAACAAATCTGGTAATTTTGTATGTAACTGTAAATGAAGAAATTGAAAAGTTGATCATTCTATTAATCGTGTAATCACTATTAGATAAACCTATTTGTGAGTTACTTACAATGATTTATTGGATAAGACCGAGAATTATTCATGAATTAAATCTTTATTGTTTCTGTATATGAATGAAAAACATAGAACATAGAACCCTGTCTTAGGTGTGTCTTAGGTGTGCGATCGAGATAATTAGAATTCTACCAGGGAAAATATTGAATTATATGTTTTTATTGATTCTCACATTAGCCCAGATAACATTTGAATTATATCAAGCTCACACTCCCACGTCACCTAACCTGTTTAATCTCTAACGTTATTTCCTCGATCGACAAGGTAATCCAGTAGCACTGAAGTAACCAACAATCCTCCCCCATGTTAGTGATATCCATGATTAACTTAAACATCCTCACGGAAACACAAACGCTATGCATAAATGAAAATGTCATATGGATTGAATTTTCATTTTAGCATTTCCGCGTTATAAATATTAGAATATTTTGGGTTTCACTATGGATTGAACCCAAGTTATCCATTTTTAATACTTGTAGGTAATACACATGTGTTTCCAAATCCAAATTCCATTTGATACAATAATTTTACTATTATGTATGCCAATCCTTCAAAGAATACATCAAAGCTCAAGTCCAAAGTTTCTTGAAGCGGCTAAACTTCATATTCTTATAGATAATTCATTATTCTTGCACCCGCACTGCAATTTATCAATGAACTATTAAGAAGTTATACTTCAATCTCCTTTATCTTGCTGTTCGAACACATTCCTTGGGATGACTATATTAATGTGTTCAAATATATTTATGAAAAGCTTGCCACATTGAATTCAACATCAAACATTGTATTAGATATTGTATTAGATGAGAATTAGGTGTATTGACATAAATAAACAATACAAGAGAGTATTAGATGACTATATTAATGTGTTCAAATATATTTATGAAAAGCTTGCCACATTGAATTCAACATCAAACATTGTATTAGATATTGTATTAGATGAGAATTAGGTGTATTGACATAAATAAACAATACAAGAGAGTACCCTACATTTGCATCTGCTGTTCATGTCAAAATAAAACAAAAAAGGAAAATACAAAAATATATAAATAAAAAAAAGTAATTATTTAAGTACAAAATGCAGCCTCACATTACATAATATGATCCTAATACTCCAACCATTACCTTAACACCATTGTAGGACTCCACATTTACCTAGACTTCTTACTTCGCATCCCCATCCTCGATTTAGCAAATCTAAGTGTCTGGTTAAAGAAAAGTTTAAACGTCGACAGAACTACTTTTAAGTAAGCTTACAGGTTTGATATAATCATGAACCATTTAGCAAAAGGGGTTCACAGGTTCGACATGACCACTATCAGTTTAGCTAAACAGGTTCACAGGTTTGACCTGATCACTACCCATTTAGTTAAATGGTTTAACAGTTACGACTTGATCACAACCCGTTTAAACGAGTTTATGGGTTCAACATGATCACAACCCATTTAGCTAAACGGGCTCACAAGTTCAACCTGATCACAACTTGTTTAGCTAAATGAGTCACAGATTCGACCTGACTACGAGCTAAATGGATTCATGGGTTTGACCTGATAAAGGCCCATTTAGCTAAACGGATTCACGGTGAACCTGATCACGACCCGTTTAACTAAACAAGCTCGACCTAATCATTGGCCTTTTAGCTAAACAGGTTCAACCTGATCACGATTCACAAGCTGTTTAGCTATATGGGTTCACGGGCTCTACCTGATCACGACCCATTTAGTTAGGGTTGACAGGTTCAACCTAATCATGACACGGTTAGCTAACTGGGTTCACAGGTTTGACCTAATCACAATTCACAACATGTTTAGTTAAATGGGTTCACGGGTTACTGATCACCACCCGTTTAGCTAAAAGGGTTCAACCTAATCATGACCCGGTTACGTAAACGGGTTCGCAGGTTAACCTAATCACAATTCACATGTTCAGCTGAATGGGTTCACGGGTTCTAACTGATCCCCACCCGTTTAGATAAAAGGGTTCAATCATATTACAACCCGTTTAGCTAAACGGTTCGGCCTGATCACGGCCTGTTTAGCTAAACGGGGTTCACTGGTTCGACCTGATCATGACCCGTTTAATTAAATGGGTTCACAGGTTCAAGAATCGCATGATATTTTCTGGGACCGATATCAACGAACAAGTCAAACAACGAAGGGAACTGCAGATATAAAGGATACTCTAACCGCATTCCTTCACCCGCTACTGATGAGCGTAGAACCGTGCCTTGTAAATGATTTAGTGCCTCGCTAGAGCACGCAGTATCCTGCAACATATTGTCAAAAATATCAATATCATTGATTATTTATTTATTTATTTCCCATGTATAAAACTTAAAATATTGACACAGACCTAGGCCTGTAAATGAACACAAACAGAGCATGGTTATGCTCCATTTATCAAACTTCAACTGAACAATCAATCAAACACATACAATTAAAGAACAGAGTTTTCTTGTTCGTTCATTAAGAAAATGGGCGTGTTCGTGTTCGTTTATGATCGTCCGCTAAAAACATAAACAAACGGTTCACGAACGTACATGAGTAAACAGAACTGAACATAGATAAACAAACTTAGTATTGGGTCTAAAAAGTTATTATAACTATACCACATTGTAATGGGCCTAAAATAATTAAATGAGTATATTAACGAACGTAAAAGAATGAACTTAAAAAAACGTAAACAATTATACATGAATGAACCTAAACGAAGTAAAATGAATGATCATTAACGTACACAAATGAACGAACAAGACATGTGTTCATGTTTGTTCGTTTAACTAACTGTTAAACTGAACCAAAAAATTTGTTCATGTTCATTCGTTTATTAAATAAACAAATAGAATGAATTTCCTGCCGTGTTTACAGGCCTACACTAACCCGAATGAAGACATGCAAATTATATGTATAAAAACAACATACTGAAAAGTCAACAAACGCCACCGGTGTCCCATATGTACTCTGAATCTTCAATTTCAAAAATCCACGACATCTGCATATTAACAATGACAGTAAGAAGCACAAAATTATTCCAAGTTCAAACTTAATAATAAAAAATGAAAAACTATAATATAAAATGTTCATAAACCTTGAAAATACTTGAGTAAGCTCTTGTTCAGTACACGCAGGTCCCAAATTAGCCACAAATATTGTTGGACATGGAGCTGATGAATTTCTCTGATCACGCATATAAATTAAATACTACAAACAATCCCAAATTTAAAATAAATAATAATAAAAGTAACACATTAAACATACCAATCTTGCACTGGTTTTCTCGACTCTTACATCAAAGCTTCCATAACTAAACAATTGAATAAGTATATTGTTAGAAAAAGTTGCTAATTCTACATGAAGATATGTGTCGTTTCTCCAGCCTCTTAATTACTTGAGCAACAAGCAATCATGTTACAACATGAGCAAGTTAGAGTTTAAAAAAACATTTTCTAGTTAAAAATGATAAATATTGTGCTTAAGCAGTGCAGATGACCTTTGTGCAGGTGGATAACCAATCATGTTGTAAGCAGTATTACTCAATCCAGACACGTGAACGCTGCCAACACCTGCTAGTGCCCAATCATGTGCAAAACATGTGCAACGTGAGCTTATAAAACGACATTTCTACCCCTCACTAACTCGCTATTGTGTGACCTATATCCATATCAGATAATAACTGCACGACTAACATCTTGAAAAGTAGTAAAACTTTTAAGACATCTACGTATTTGTGTTCTTACTAAACTAATTGTAGTAACTCACCCGAATCAGAAACGGCGCTTGAATTTGAAAAGGACCCTTTGGCCCTTTTGTCAGATCCGTACTTATCATCATCTGGTATTACAGTCAACCAAGATTAATCAAACATGTATGAAAAGGTGTACTGCGTTAAAATGAGGAATGTAACTTAATTAATAATATTATACCTATTTTTGAGCGTTTAGACCTTGAATTTGATTTTGCAAGATCAATATGTAATGTCGACCCCTTCTCGAGGTCAAAAACCATTCCCTAGGAAAAAACAGTGATTGAGGTTTTGCTATTGCTCCAATTGATAACAAAATCAACATTTATGATGAAGATTGCTTAACATGATGACATATAGTAATCTTACATGTAAGGCGTGCAATGCTGCAAGTGCAGAAGGCTGATCCGCGAAGACGGCAAATCCAAATGGCTGTTGAACAAGTAAGAATCAAGATGGATAATAGTGATTTTAAGAATGTTAATTTGTTCAATGAAACCAACCTACCTGTGTTTGAGTGGGACTAGGGCTACGAAGGTGACAGGACTCGTATCCTGGGAATTCACGAAACAGATTGTAAATCTCACGAGGTTTGACGTCATCAGGGAGTCCTGCAATGAAGAGCGTTCGAACCTCGTCTTGATACGACGACGGCTGCTGGTGTACCGGTTGGTGGTAGGAGTAGTGGCTGGTGGCTGCTGCTGGTGGTAGGTAGTACGCTACCAAGTCGTCCATTATAAAGCCTTAGGGTTACTTTCTCTTAATTTTTCCCCAAATTGTGTTTGCGTTTGATTTCTATGTGTCTTTAACCAACCCGATTACACCTTGTACTTTATTCAAATTTATTACTGCAATTCAAAACTTTAATATTTGCTATTTTTGTTGTAATTTTCATTAACGTATGATGGATTGAACGAGCAGCTTTTTAACAAACTATGGGTACAAAATTTGTAACGAAAATGTAACTCTAAGGGTGGAAATAGTAAATTTAAATAATATAGGTCATTTGTAGTCAGCGGGAGGGTAGTTTTACAGAGTGCAGGCATGGAAGAAGTGAGGGACATCGAGATGACAAGAAAGTCGTGTGATCCATGAACATGTACAATTAGTATGAGAGCGGAGCTACATTTATGAAAGTGATGGAGGGAGAAATGTGTGATGATAGTACATGGATAAGGAAGAGGGTCCGTTGAACAAGAGATCAGACAGACAGAAGACTGATAGGAAGGTATGCATGCATGGCTTTACGTATTAATGTTCTTCTTGAGATAAATGATTAGATCTTTAACCAAGCTATTCATGCTCAATATAAATAGGTGTTAGTATTAAGGTGTTCACTCCCACTTCCCAGGCTGTTGAGAATTATAATCGACATTGGTATAGAGACTTATGATGATAAGTAGGATTAAAGGGCAACTGCTAACTATTCTGAAAAGACAAATAAAAACTTTAAAAAAGACGTGTGAAAAATAAACTTAATAAAGGCTTCTCGAATCCTCAATCGAGCTTCTGAGGACAAGTTTTTTGATTCAGTTTTGGATGAAACCATCCACAAAGCCGAATTAATCAAGCCAAATATCTTCTTTCAAGGATTTAACAACCAATTGGCAAACTTTAGTGCTATTATAGAAACCTACACCCCAAAATATGTCAACACATTAATCTCAAGTTAAAATCCAAGGAAAACAGGTGCCACAGATAATCATCAACACAGTCAGTCTGTATGAAATTATAACACAAACGATACCAAACCATGCTTGCATCTAAACGAGTGGGGGATATTCCTTCGCTTGCTGTCGGACCCTTCTCTTGTATTCCATCGTGTCCTGCACACATTTTAGCAACAATCAGAACCAAAATTAACAGTTTTCAAACTACGATACTTTATAAAACAAGTTTTAAAACTACTGTTTTTTTTAATTACCTTGAAGATATAACTTTTAGCGTTTCTTCAAAATTTCCAATTTTTACCTTAAATATATAGCTTAGTTCGTTGTTTTCCCTGAACATTTCGACATAATAAATTTATTAAAACTGAGTTCAACATAGAGTCCTTATTGGTCCTGTAATATCCAAAATATATGTTGTGTTGAATACAACTCTAGTTTCAATGAAATTTATATCAAGGAAAACAACACAAAACTATATATGTAGATTTATATTTCGTTTCATATTACCAATTATCAGAGTAAAACTTTATTGGTCTTAAATGAAAATTAAAATAGAAAATTATTATTGTTTCAAATTTGTGAGATGTCTTGAGAGGGAACCCGAGTTTAAAGACCCAAAGTAAAAGTAACTGTAAGTATTGAAAAAGAAAAAAAATAATGTTTAATAATTACAATAGTTTTTTTTAATCTTTCATGCTTTGTTTCCCCTCGCAAAGCAAAATAGGCCCACATAAGGTGTCTTTATCTTTTTCAAATCATTAAACAAAACCCACTATGTAGGCTTGTAAATGAACCAGACGAACACAAACAAAGCATGCTTGTGTTCATTCGTTTAACTTTACTGAACAAACGATAAAACACGAATATCGTCCGTGTAAGTTCGTTAAGAAAATAAACATGTTCTTGTCAGTTCGTTAACAGTTTAATGAACAGTTACCAAACGTAAATGAACGAACCCAAACTGAACTGTCACTGAACATAGATAAACAACCATAACTGAGCTAAACAATATGAAAAATCAAAATTAGATATTATTCACACAACAGTGTTATGTTTTAATGAATATGCAATTGAACACTAAGCACATCTGCCAAAAATGAAAACCGAAGGGTGAGTTTGTAATTGGGTTTGGTGCAGACCCCTACAAGCTATGTATGGGTACAACCTGATAGGAAAATTGAAGGTATTTAGACTTAGATAATATGACAAACAGAAAGGAGAAGAGAAGAGAACTTACCCAGTCTTACCGGGATGGTACAGTGCCAGATCATCAAATTGACGGAACCATCGGGTAGACTTTCAGGCTTCGCCACAAAACCCTAAAACTCAAATTATTATTGTTATTATTATTATGGAACAAGAAACACATGGTTAGATCTATATTCCAGAGTGTGGGTTACAAAATGAGAATCAGGTTAACTAAAGTCTAGAGCCAATCAATTCCAACGGTGATGACCTGCAAAACAGAACCACCGTTTGCCCGTTACCAAAAGGACAAGAGTGGGGTCTTTCCGTAACCAATATCCGGCGTGAGAATAAGTACAGCTCTTGGGAGAGATAAAGTACTAAGTGATTGATGTAATATGTGGAGGATGAATGAATACTTCATGATAATAAGTTGGGTATTTATAGCTGGTGGTTAAGGGAATATGATTAGGGCAACTTTCATTATCTAGAAGGTGTTCTTTCTACCTAAATGGACACGTGGTGAAGTTTGATTAAAGATGACAACTAGCCATGTGCACTATTATAACAAACTGTCAAGTTGTCATCCTCTGATTGGACACACTGTCGCGTGCTCTTCACAAAGGAGGGAATGTCTCTTTAAAGGAATATTTCAATCAATCTTCTAGGAGGAAGTTGGTTACAACTACCTGTACTGACGTCATCCAATTTATCTCCCGCATTTGCGAGGCTTCCGCATCTGGGGGGGAGGGGGGGTTCCCATCATTTGGGATAGCCATTTGAACTTGTGTCCTTCGGTAAGTACCCTCCATACATTATGCGGGTACTATAAGTGGACCGTGGATGTCTTCTGAGGAAGTCCTGAATGACCCGCGGACGATATTTTATGGATTTATGAGGTTTTTGCTACCCTGCCTCTATAGTAATATTATAATTTTATTTATATATGTTAGTGGAAGTTGGTATTATACATAAGATAGAAATTGGCTTGTCGGTGTCACAAAGTTTTAAGAAGCTTGTTGTTGACCTTTTAAATAAACTATTTGGAAAACAAAAAATATATTGGGTTAGGCTGATGGTGTTGTAGTTTTTAAGACTCTTCTCTATCAAACATGCAGTCTCGAATCTCCATCATAACCGGGGGTTTTTTGTTGATATTATCACGAAATCCTTATCTGAAATTTTGTTGGTTTTCTTTTAGATTTTTATAGCAAATTATACGTGCAAATATTAGATAGACTACATATTTGATTTGACGAACACTATTGGCAAATTTATTTTTTAGCTTTCTATTTTATACCGTAACGAACCTAATTGATACTGACTGAATTCACGTTGTCCTTTTTGTTTTAAAGATGTTTGTTTTTGTTTTTAGTATGTTAGTCTTTGTATTTGGGCCGGCGTTGACGAATTTATTTTTTGGGTTTACTCCATTACCGTAACGAAACTAACCGATACCGATCAAATTCATGTCGACTCGGCGCCGCAACACGCGGGTTTAACCGATACCGACCGAATCCATGTAGTCTTTTTTTTTTTGTTTTAAAGATGTTTTATATATGTTTTAACTATGTTAGTCTTTATAGTTGGGCCGGCGTTAATGTCACACCCCGACCAAAGGCAGCAGAACATGCCGAGGTGCAACAGATTGCTTAAGAACGCGATGACACTATTAAAGTGACAATATTTACTCAACTTGTTTATTTCATCCAATAATCACAAATACAACTTTTTTACAATAAGATATAAACAATTACGTCAACACAACATTCTTTAAAGTATCCTAAAGGTATATATGATCTAAGTGATGACTCTTCAATCTTCACAAGAAATCAAATAGTAAACCTGTAGCATGCATAAAAATAGATTTGATCAACACGAATGTTGGTGAGCAATACACTAGTTTTGACGTATGTATATAACAAGGCAAAAGTCACAATTCATATGTGTAAATCGAATAAAGCAAACAACCATTGTGAATGTAAAGTAAATAATTGTGGCTCTTTTCTATTTGGTAACAACCAAAATACTCGGAGAATGAGGCCCTATTCTATCCGCACTTAAGGTAGGATAGTTAGGGGCGCGTATGATCATACTTATTGAGGCTCAACAACGACATAAAAGTAAACACTCGTGCACATAATTAATTTGAGATAGCCATTTGAACTTGTGTCCTTCGGTGAGTACCCTCCATACATTATGCGGGTACTATAAGTGGACCGCGGATGTCTTCAGAGGAAGTCCTGAATGACCCGCGGACGATATTTTATGAATTTATGAGGTTTTTTGCTACCCTGCCTCTATAGTAATATTATAATTTTATTTATATATGTTAGTGGAAGTTGGTATTATACATAAGATAGAAAGTGGCTTGTCGGTGTCACAAAGTATTAAGAAGCTTGTTGTTGACCTTTTAAATAAACTATTTGGAAAACAAAAAATATATTGGGTTAGGCTGATGGTGTTGTAGTTTTTAAGACTCTTCTCTATCAAACATGTAGTCTCGAATCTCCATC
Organism: Bidens hawaiensis; assembly: GCF_021521415.1. Taxonomy (NCBI): domain Eukaryota; kingdom Viridiplantae; phylum Streptophyta; class Magnoliopsida; order Asterales; family Asteraceae; genus Bidens; species Bidens hawaiensis. The sequence continues at coordinate 317,534 of NW_027494192.1, forward strand.
ATAACCGGGGTTTTTTGTTGATATTATCACGAAATCCTTATCTGAAATTTTGTTGGTTTTCTTTTAGATTTTTATAGCAAATTATACGTTCAAATATTAGATAGACTACATATTTGATTTGACGAACACTATTGGCAAATTTATTTTTTAGCTTTCTATTTTATACCGTAACGAACCTAATTGATACTGACTGAATTCACGTTGTCCTTTTTGTTTTAAAGATGTTTGTTTTTGTTTTTAGTATGTTAGTCTTTGTATTTGGGTCGGCGTTGACGAATTTATTTTTTGGGTTTACTCCATTACCGTAACGAAACTAACCGATACCGATCAAATTCATGTCGACTCGGCGCCGCAACACGCGGGTTTAACCGATACCGACCGAATTCATGTAGTTTTTTTTTGTTTTAAAGATGTTTTATATTTGTTTTAACTATGTTAGTCTTTATAGTTGGGTCGGCGTTAATGTCACACCCCGACCAAAGGCAGCAGAACATGCCGAGGTGCAACAGATTGCATAAGAACGCGATGACACTATTAAAGTGACAATATTTACTCAACTTGTTTATTTCATTCAATAATCACAAATACAACTTTTTTACAATAAGATATAAACAATTACGTCAACACAACATTATTTAAAGTATCCTAAAGGTATATATGATCTAAGTGATGACTCTTCAATCTTCACAAGAAATCAAATAGTAAACCTGTAGCATGCATAAAAATAGATTTGATCAACACGAATATTGGTGAGCAATACACTAATTTTGATGTATGTATATAACAAGGCAAAAGTCACGATTCATATGTGTAAATCGAATAAAGCAAACAACCATTGTGAATGTAAAGTAAATAATTGTGGCTCCTTTCTATTTGGTAACAACCAAAATACTCGGAGAATGATGCCCTATTCTATCCGCACTTAAGGTAGGATAGTTAGGGGCGCGTATGATCATACTTATTGAGGCTCAAGAACGACATAAAAGTAAACACTCGTGCACATAATCAATTTGAGGCATAAACAAGGATCGAGCAAATATTCGTACGAACACATAATGTTGAATTGTGGATTTGATAATGAGATCATAAAATAAGTAAGTTTGAATATGGTATGTATGTCACCCCCAAAAGTATGAAAGAGTAAAAAGGGGTAATGTGATTACTCACGTGAAATAAATAACTTGAATGGTTGTTTGTGATACACCGGGATAAAAAGTTCAACGAGTGAAGTCTAGGTTACAAGGATTTCGGTTTAGAAGATGGTCTTGAACGAATTTAAATTACAATAAAATGAAATACCAAAACGAGATTGGTTTAACGCAACCTTTGTTAAGTAAATATGTGGGGATTGGTTTAATGCAATGGTGCACGACCCCTTGTTAGATATACCAAAACGGGATTTTAACGAGTGTTCGGTTTAGTCGGTTCGGGTCTTAATAAATAGTCAAGTCTGAACCCGACATTACAAAGTGATACATGTCATGAGATAACCCAATACAATTAAAAGAAACTTAACCAAGTATGTAGTTCTATTAGAAAGAACCTCAACGTCCGTTAAGCGAGTGTTTGTCTTTGTCGGTCCAACTGTCACACCCGGTCCATAGGCGGAAACAACCGGTGTGCGACTCATGAAAGGTTTTTCGAGAGCGCGGTTAAGCAAACAACTATATGATAAAATACATGAGGATTTCATTCATAATATAAGTTTTACAAAAATATCCATAAAAAGGTTTACATATAACATATTGAGATTTCACAGTTATGTCCAGCCGAAGGGAGATATAACCGTGAAAACTCCAAAATATAAAATCCTCATACATGAAATTTCCATAGTTAAACATAAAACCGTAGTGAGACACCGTGACCTCTCCACGTAGCTAAATACCTGAAAGACACGTAAAATAATTTAATCAGTACAAACTGAGTGAGTTCACAAGTTTTGTGACTCGATAAAATGCTTTATAATATAATTCTCATAACGTCATGAATGCAGTATCCATGACTTGCAGTGTAACGTGAATACATGAGTTCGTAACCATTCCTTGACTATATATATACACCATAAAGCCCCACATAACATCCCACGAGTCCACGAGGGAATAAATAAATCGGAAAACTAAGCACCCGTCTTATAAAGTGGCGCGACCACTTACGAGTGGGTTGGTCAGACCAGTAGTACTACCCGTAGAGTTCCTCGGCTATAGTTGCCTATAGTTTATGGTTACAATATATACCGGGGACTTTATGTACCATGAGCGCGCCAAATATCTCATGTACACGCACATTGTAAATCAAGATATACACCATGATAAAACATATTTAAACACGTGTCCCTCGCCCCGAAAACAGTTTAAAACATAGTGAAAATAGTGAAAATAGGGGCTGTGAGACTCACCTTAAATGAGGAATAATGTTCCGTTATACTTGGTGAGTTTCCTGTATTATATCGTATACGTATGCACTTCAGTACATAATATATAACTATTAATACTTAGCCCGATACATACTTATGAGGTGACGGTATATATGTATACTTTTTATACATTAGCGATACGGACGTTAGACAACGTCTTATACTTGTTATGTATTTCCGTTATATCCTCTTTATATATATATCCTTCGAGCATTAGGGAATGCTCGATACAAATTATTCGTCGGTAATCATGACGTTCGTGACATGCTTTAGCCTAATAGGTTTTGGAGCTCTCATCGTTAGTCCCCAGGTAGGTAACGGGCCCATCTATGATATATTCAGTTACCAGCCTAGACAGGACGTCCCGACTACCGGCACCTCCACCCTTCCAGTTACTCGCAATGTCCATCACAAAAACCCGTATTTTATATTTATACGTATGGCACATATATAGGAATATATGTGTATTAATTGTATATATCATTTCCTCATGTATATGATAAGTATTATTAGTATTTTCGTCTTCGTAACATAAAGTTATCTTTTACTTTTATAACTCTTATACACATCCTTTGTTTTTATAACATTATACATGGGTATTTATATTTTCATTTGCGTATATAGGAATATACGTGTACCTTGTATTTTACCCGTACAATCATCGATATATTTTTATTTCCAAAACTTGACGCAAGGTTGCACCTTATGTTTAATGTGCACTTTTATTTATACTTTTATCTTTATTACTAGTACTCATATTTTATCATTATTATTATTATTACTATTATTATTACTATTATTATTTTTACTTTTATGACAAACCCGATACGGTTTTTAATACGTTAGTTATACCCTTTTTAAAGTTTAACATAACCAAAATTCCATCTTTACATTTATATCATTTTGTTTATTTATAAGTGGGTTTTACTACTCAAGATCATTTTTACCTTAACTAGGTGTTCTATTAACCTTAACCTTCCTTAAACACCCTTTAAATCCTTTATATCTTTTACTTAATATGATTTATCCTTAATTATATGTCATTTCAACACACTTCAAGTTTATGTTTATGTCTAATCACCTCATTATGTATATGTATCTTAGGCTTAGTCCATGTTTTTCTACTAAACATTATATGGCATTAGTACCTTGGGAATGTCGGTTTTTGAGCGATTTAAGACGAGATGCAAGTTCTTTGACGTTAACCACGATGTTAAGAGTCTACAATATGTTCAAATAACATGAAATAGGTGGATTAGGGTCAAGTAAAATGATGAGACCGTGGCTGGACAGAATCTGTGTTTTTCCAGCCACCATAAACTGTTACAACTCGAGTTTTCGGCTTACCTAATGCTGAAATGAAGCCGGAAATGGATGTTCAAAAGGTGGTTCGTGATCCTTGCGAGTTTCCTTGGATTCCTAAACAAGAATCACCCAAAAATACCAAGTGGTTTGTGAGATATGAACAAAAGAAGAGAGGGGGGTACTGCTGGAAAAATGCAGTTTCCAGTAGTGACCTTTGAAGGTTCAAAGCTTCTTACCGAGTCTTCCGGGCAGAGATCCGTTCAAGGCTTTCTACCACGGTTTAAGGATTTCTTCTAGCTTTCCAACGATATATAGGGTTCAAGATGTTCAGAGCAGCATTATAGAGAAAACGGGTTGCAAAGAGGCGGCTGTGGTGGTGCTCTGCTGCTGCCTTCGGCCGAGAGAAGAAGAGGTTGGTTTGGAGCTATGTTTCTTGAGTTTGTGTGTGGTGTTTTCCATCCAAGTACTTGGTCTTATTTATAGGAACACCCAAGGGAACACATCCCTTGGTTTGGGGGATTATAATCTTATCAAATCAAGTGCAATAGTGATCAAAGTATGGTGTTTATTGTTGTTTATTTGAGGGAATGGGGGAGGCGGCCATAGGGAATGGTTAGGAAGATTTTTGCTTGATCATGTAGTACATTCACAATGATGTTGAAGATGATGATGATACATGATCATGATACATATGGATGCATGGATAATGGTTTATAAGATTTAATGTGGTGTTTGTTCCTTGTACATTAAAACTGAATGGGAAGAGGTTGGGGTTCAGCTTTGGGCTGCAAAGGGAAGGTATTATGGTCATTTAATAAATATATTGGTTGTCCAAATGTAGTGCTAAGTTCAATCTTGGTTCGGGTCTTAAGTGGATAGTCGTTAGGACGAGTTGATCATCGAGTAAACAAGTTATGGAATTTATATTGGACTTGGGTATTATGAGCTTCTCTTAATTTATTTGGTCACCTATAAAGTATTATAGATGGTATGGAACCCGGTATTTAATTTCGGTTCCCGGTATGATGTATATTTAAATTTAGCCCGGAGTTATATTCGGTTAAATAGTGCTCCATATTGTAATCTTTCATGGATTGTTTAAATTATTAACTTCATATTATTTTGACTAGTATACCTTTAATTCCTTCATAGTTTCATATCTTGGTCGTCTCACTGTATAATGTATCATTGATTTGGCCGGTTCAGCGACTATATTCTATTATTTAAACGTTTATGGCGTTTTGGTCCAAATTAGGGAATTAGGACATTACTGGGCATGGTCTTACCATTACCCCTTATATTGGATCATAGATATATATTTAGCTTGATATATTTGTCACCTCTAAACTATTACTGGGCTATCTTCATCATATAGCCGTTCTCATCGGCACTTTATACAATCCTATAGGCATTAACGACTGTTCTCGTCCACATTTCAAGTATACTATGGTTTATACCTCATATAAATTATATAAATGACACGTAATTTTGATCAATTATAAAGATTAAAGAATATGGAAAATTACCGGGTGTCACATTCTCCCCCTGTTGGAAGAATTTCGTCCCGAAATTTGTTGTTAGTTATCCGTTATAGTTGGGTCCGGGAAAAGGTGTGGGTACTTCTTTCGAATTTGATCTTCTCTTTCCCAGGTAAACTCGGGTCCTCTTTTAGATTTCCACTGTACCTTCACTAACTTAATCCGACTTCTTCGTAGTTTTTGTTCTTTCCAGTCGGTAACGGCTATCGGTTCTTCAACAAAATGTAATTGTTCGTCAATATGTACTTCGTCTAGGGGTACGATTAAAGTTTCATCGGATAGACACTTTTTAAGGTTCGACACATGGAATGTGTCATGTACCCCGTTAAGTTCTTCAGGTAGCTTCAACTTATAGGCCACGTGACCTATCCTTTCCAGGATCTCAAATGGTCCGGTATATCTTGGGCTGAGCTTGCCCCGCTTTCCAAACCTCGGAACTCCTTTCCATGGCGAGACCTTTAAAAGAACTTTATCTCCCACTTGGAATTCCAAAGGCTTGCGTCTCACATCCGCATAACTTTTCTGTCGATCGCGGGCCGTTTTCAGTCATTCTTTTATTTGAAATATCTTGTCAGTAGTTTCTTGAATTAGTTCGGGACCCGTCATTTGTCTATCGCCTATTTCCGCCCAGCACAAGGGCGACCTACACTTACGACCATACAAAGCTTCGAACGGTGCAGCCTTTATGCTCGTGTGGTAGCTATTATTATATGAAAATTCCACCAAAGGAAGGTGAACATCCCAGCTACCACCAAAATCAATTGCACACGCTCTTAGCATATCTTCCAATGTTTGTATAGTTCTCTCGCTTTGGCCGTCAGTCTGGGGATGGTAGGCGGTACTCATATCTAATCGCGTGCCCAAAGCTTTTTGTAACGACTTCCAAAAATGAGACGTAAATCGACTGTCGCGGTCGGAAATAATCGAGACTGGGACTCCATGTCTTGACACGATCTCTTTTATATATAGTCTAGCTAACCGCTCCATCTTATCCGTTTCTTTGATAGCTAAGAAATGCGCGGATTTGGTTAGCCGGTCGACTATCACCCATATGGTGTCATAACCACCTGGAGTCCTAGGTAACTTCGTAATGAAATCCATCGAGATTTGTTCCCATTTCCACATGGGAATCTCGGGCTGTTGTAATAATCCGGATGGTTTCTGATATTCCGCCTTGACTTTTGCGCAAGTTAAACATTTTCCCACATAATTTGCTATATCACCCTTAAGATTAGGCCACCAGTAGTATCCCTTTACATCTTTATACATTTTATCTGCACCGGGGTGCACGGAATACTTCGTCTTGTGGGCTTCATCAAGTATTCTTTCACGTAATCCTCCCTTGAGAGGAACCCATATTCGGTTGACAAAGTACAGGGTACCGTCTTCTTTGGATTCTAAGTTGTCAACCATACCACGGAGACCCTCGTCTTTGATATTATCAGGCTTCAAAGCTTCTCGTTGGGCTTCGTGGATAAGGGTGGTGAGGTTCGTACTTATAGTTAGCCCTAAGACTTTAACACGTGATGTCTTCACCCTTTCTTTCCTACTTAAAGCGTCTGCTACAACGTTCGCCTTTCCAGGGTGGTACTTAATTACACAATCATAATCATTCAATAATTCAACCCACCGTCGTTGCCTCATGTTTAATTCTTTTTGATCAAATATATGTTGTAGGCTTTTATGATCGGTGTAGATTGTGCAATGGGTGCCGTATAAGTAATGACGCCATATCTTAAGTGCAAACACCACTGCGCCCAATTCCAAATCGTGAGTGGTGTAATTTTTCTCGTGCACTTTGAGTTGTCGTGACGCATACGCGATGACTTGATTTCTTTGCATAAGGACACAACCAAGTCCTTGATGCGAAGCATCGCAATAAACTACGAAGTCATCCATCCCTTCTGGTAAGGCTAGAATAGGTGCACTGCAAAGTTTCTGTTTTAGCAACTGGAACGCCTTTTCTTGTTTATCTCCCCAATTAAACGACTTATCTTTCTGTGTGAGCGCAGTAAGGGGTTGTGCTATCTTCGAGAAATTTTCAATAAACCGTCGATAGTAGCCTGCCAGACCTAAAAATTGTCGTATTTCCGTCGGCGTCTTCGGCACTTCCCAGTTTTTAATGGCCTCTACTTTTGAAGGGTCAACATGAATTCCCTTCTCGTTGACGACATGGCCTAAAAAGTGTACTTCTCTTAGCCAAAAATCACACTTTGAAAACTTTGCATACAACTTCTCCTTTCTCAACAATTCTAAAATCAATCGAAGGTGTTGCTCGTGCTTTTCTTCGGTTCGGGAATAAATTAATATGTCATCTATAAACACTATCACGAACATGTCAAGGTAAGGTTTGCACACTCGATTCATTAAGTCCATGAACACGGCAGGTGCGTTCGTTAGCCCAATAGGCATGACTAGAAATTCATAATGACCATACCTCGTTCGGAACGCAGTCTTTGGTACATCGTCCTCGTGTATCTTCAGCTGATGGTACCCGGATCGTAGATCTATCTTGGAATAGAAACTAGATCCCTGTAATTGGTCAAACAAATCATCAATCCTCGGTAAAGGGTACCGATTTTTGATGGTCAGTTTGTTAAGTTCCCTGTAATCAACACACATACGGAACGAACCGTCTTTCTTCTTGACAAATAGTACCGGGGCTCCCCAAGGTGAGTAGCTCGGGCGTATGAAACCCTTGTCTAGTAGCTCCTGTAATTGATTCGATAGTTCTCGCATTTCCGAGGGAGCTAATCGATAAGGTGCTCGCGCTACTGGTGCAGCTCCTGGTACTAGATCGATTCGAAACTCCACTTGTCTTTGAAGTGGTAACCCTGGTAGATCTTCTGGAAAGACATCGGGGAAATCTCTTACTATAGGTATACTTTCTATCTTCCTTTCTTCATCCTTCTTCTCCACCACGTGGGCTAAGAAAGCTTGACACTTCTTTCGCAAGCACTTTCGTGCTTTCATACACGAAATTAACTTCATCACAGTGCCAGGTCTTTCTCCTTGAATAGTCAGCGTTTCACCACTTGCCAAGGGTATGCGGATTAGCTTGTCATAACAATTAACTTCAGCATGGTTCTTTGCTAACCAATCCATGCCTAAAACAACATCAAAACTTCCTAAATCTATCGGCAACAGATCTACGTTAAATTCATGTTCTCCCATCACTAGTACGCAACTTTCCACTATATCGTCTGATCGTAACTGTTTGCCATTAGCTAATTCTATAGTATAGGGCGTTGCTAATTTACTAGGTGCTAAACCAAGTAGGTCTTTAAATTCAGTGGATATAAAACTTAAATCCACACCAGTATCAAATAACACAGACGCATAGTGGTTGTTAAGTAGGAACGTACCAGTGACGACATTTGGGTCTTCCTTAGCTTCACCCGCCCCGATAACAAAAGCCCTAGCTTGAGCTGTATTCTTCATCTGCGGACAGTTCTTGATAAAATTACCCGTATTTCCGCACCCATAACAAGCTCGTGGTGTCGTTTTCCCCGGTTCTTGCTTCACAACTACTGCAACATTCTTAATTCTACACTTAGCTTCCACATGCGCTCTCTTGTGACAATGCTTACACACAATACTTGAGCAGTCACCAACATGATAATACTTGCATTTGTCACACCACGGGTTTGACCCGCTATACGTCTTCCGTGGTTGATCCGTGGTCTGGGCGGCATACACTTTCACAGTTTCTTGTTTCTTGACAGGGGGTTCTTTGGAACTTGACCCTTGATTACGAGAGGCCCAGCTCCTCTTGTGATTGTTATGGCGGCTGTTGCCGCGTTGGGAGAATGGTTGGCTTGCTTCCTTCTGAGTTGGCTTTCCTAGGGTGCCAGCTCGTACTGCATCTTCTGTCAGACTCAGACCTAGTTCAACAGCCTCGGCCATGGTCGCAGGCCTAGTGGCCGTGATTGGTCCCCTGATAACTGTTGCTAATCCCCAGATGTACCTTTCAACTCTCTTTTCTTCAGTGGTGGCCATATGAGGAACTATTCGGCATAGCTCGTGAAATCGCGTGTTATATGCTGTGATGTCGGCTCCCTTCATGGTGAGCGTCCAGAACTCATTTTCCAACTTCTGCATCTCAGTCCTTGGGCAATATTTCTTTTCCATCATCTCCTTTAACTCTTTCCAGGTCTTACCATAGGCCACGTCTCGGCCTAGGGTTTGTACTTGTAAATTCCACCACGATAGGGCTTCATCTTGAAACATACATGTCACGTACAACACTTTCTATTTTTCTGTGCATCCACTGATTGCTATCACAGATTCTGTCTTCTCGATCCAACGGATAACTCCTATGGCTCCTTCCGTTCCCTTAAAGGACCACGGTTTGCATGTCATGAAAGTTTTGTAGGAACATCCTCGTTCCTCACCGCCAGTCTCTGGAGCTACATTTTCAGTGTTTGCGGAATTCCTTCGTTCTTGACTTGAGTCGCCCCTACTGGCTTCGTAGGCGGCTATCGCTTGCGCTATGACTTCTTGTAATTGCGCAGGTGTATTAGGTAAACTGTCGTTCCTTCTCCTTGGCATTTTCCTTCAAGTTGAGAATAAGAAGGATCGGTTAGTATTGGCATCACGCTTGTATGTAAGTAGTTGTAGGGTTCGATACTTATTACATTCACACCCATATATTTGCTTATAGTCATACTTATTAATCATATACTCGCATACATAGATTTTATTATTACATCTCATTATACCACATTGTATACTCATACTCATATATCATAATCATAACTTCATTACATCAAAAGATTTGATTACATAAGTTTATGTTTAAGTCTACTACAAACTCCTACAACATACAAGCATTTTGCCAAAAGATCGGATCGTAGTCCGTAATATATTACTTCCCATACATATGATTACTACCCGCTAATACTAGTCTATAGTCGCTTCATGGCATCGGTGGTGGCGGTGGTGGAAACACGTCTCCCAAAAAGGCTTGAATTGTCTTAACCTCATTTTCCAATTTCATCACCCTTCGTTCGGCGGCAGCGGCCCGCCTCGCTCCCACATCAGCTAAGTGCAATGCATCTCTTACCATATGCTCCAACTTTAGCACTCTCATCCTTGCGTCCGAGATCAAGTCATAGTGGTTATCAAGGCGGAGACTGGTCTCACAGGCCTTGTCTTTCACGCTCTCCATAAACACCTCGACCCTCTGCTCCCAATCCATGAGCCATTCATCAAGGGCCTTTCTCTCAGCCTCGGCGGCTGCTGCGGTCGGTGGTACGGGGACCTCTGTATCATCGGAGGTAGCGCGCCCTTGGGGGCGTGAGGACTCGCCTACCTCATGTATAGTCCGGGGCACCTCATCGTCGGAGTCCGTGGCATACCTTTTCAGCCCGGCGGCAAGTATCTCCTCGGAGGGCACTGCAGCCAGCTCCTCCATCTCCTCAAGGTCGTCGTCGTCATAAGTTACCTTGTCGTCCTCATCGAGCCTGATTACCTCGGTAGGCTCGTCATCGGAGATCTCTATAGGATCATCAGGAATTGGAACAACGTCGCTCATAAGGACACTGCTGCTATCAGTGTTAGAGTCAGAGCCGGAGTCGGAGTCAGTGATGGCTAGGCCATGATATGGATCATTGTTCGGGAAGGCCATCGCTGAAAGGATTAAGGTTTAATTAGTGATAATATCGCTTTTTTTTTTTTATCCCTTATTTTGGTCATTCCTATACTAGACCATTAGTTGCGATAAAGGTGTCGTGAAGACACGTGCACTCTCGTGTAATGCAAGTTTTGAAAACATGTCATGCATGAAAAACGTTTTCATGAGGGAATCTAAGGGGTTATAGCCTAGACTCAGGGTTGAATCCTAGTTCGCTATAACCTTGGCTCTGATACCAGTCTGTCACACCCGGTCCATAGGCGGAAACAACCGGTGTGCGACTCATGAAAGGTTTTTCGAGAGCGCGGTTAAGCAAACAACTATATGATAAAATACATGAGGATTTCATTCATAATATAAGTTTTACAAAAATATCCATAAAAAGGTTTACATATAACATATTGAGATTTCACAGTTATGTCCTGCCGAAGGGAGATATAACCGTGAAAACTCCAAAATATAAAATCCTCATACATGAAATTTCCATAGTTAAACATAAAACCGTAGTGAGACACCGTGACCTCTCCACGTAGCTAAATACCTGAAAGACACGTAAAATAATTTAATCAGTACAAACTGAGTGAGTTCACAAGTTTTGTGACTCGATAAAATGCTTTATAATATAATTCTCATAACGTCATGAATGCAGTATCCATGACTTGCAGTGTAACGTGAATACATGAGTTCGTAACCATTCCTTGACTATATATATACACCATAAAGCCCCACATAACATCCCACGAGTCCACGAGGGAATAAATAAATCGGAAAACTAAGCACCCGTCTTATAAAGTGGCGCGACCACTTACGAGTGGGTTGGTCAGACCAGTAGTACTACCCGTAGAGTTCCTCGGCTATAGTTGCCTATAGTTTATGGTTACAATATATACCGGGGACTTTATGTACCATGAGCGCGCCAAATATCTCATGTACACGCACATTGTAAATCAAGATATACACCATGATAAAACATATTTAAACACGTGTCCCTCGCCCCGAAAACAGTTTAAAACATAGTGAAAATAGTGAAAATAGGGGCTGTGAGACTCACCTTAAATGAGGAATAATGTTCCGTTATACTTGGTGAGTTTCCTGTATTATATCGTATACGTATGCACTTCAGTACATAATATATAACTATTAATACTTAGCCCGATACATACTTATGAGGTGACGGTATATATGTATACTTTTTATACATTAGCGATACGGACGTTAGACAACGTCTTATACTTGTTATGTATTTCCGTTATATCCTCTTTATATATATATCCTCCGAGCATTAGGGAATGCTCGATACAAATTATTCGTCGGTAATCATGACGTTCGTGACATGCTTTAGCCTAATAGGTTTTGGAGCTCTCATCGTTAGTCCCCAGGTAGGTAACGGGCCCATCTATGATATATTCAGTTACCAGCCTAGACAGGACGTCCCGACTACCGGCACCTCCACCCTTCCAGTTACTCGCAATGTCCATCACAAAAACCCGTATTTTATATTTATACGTATGGCACATATATAGGAATATATGTGTATTAATTGTATATATCATTTCCTCATGAATATGATAAGTATTATTAGTATTTTCGTCTTCGTAACATAAAGTTATCTTTTACTTTTATAACTCTTATACACATCCTTTGTTTTATAACATTATACATGGGTATTTATATTTTCATTTGCGTATATAGGAATATACGTGTACCTTGTATTTTACCCGTACAATCATCGTTATTTTTATTTCCAAAACTTGATGCAAGGGTTGCACCTTATGTTTAATGTGCACTTTTATTTATACTTTTATCTTTATTACTAGTACTCATATTTTATCATTATTATTATTATTACTATTATTATTACTATTATTATTTTTACTTTTATGACAAACCCGATACGGTTTTTAATACAGTTATACCCTTTTTAAAGTTTAACATAACCAAAATTCCATCTTTACATTTATATCATTTTGTTTATTTATAAGTGGGTTTTACTACTCAAGATCATTTTTACCTTAACTAGGTGTTCTATTAACCTTAACCTTCCTTAAACGCCCTTTAAATCCTTTATATCTTTTACTTAACATGATTTATCCTTAATTATATGTCATTTCAACACACTTCAAGTTTATGTTTATGTCTAATCACCTCATTATGTATATGTATCTTAGGCTTAGTCCATGTTTTTCAACTAAACATTATATGGCATTAGTACCTTGGGAATGTCGGTTTTTGAGCGATTTAAGATGAGATCCAAGTTCCTTGACGTTAACCACGATGTTAAGAGTCTACAATATGTTCAAATAACATGAAATAGGTGGATTAGGGTCAAGTAAAATGATGAGACCGTGGCTGGACAGAATCTGTGTTTTTCCAGCCACCATAAACTGTTACAACTCGAGTTTTCGGCTTACCTAATGCTGAAATGAAGCCGGAAATGGATGTTCAAAAGGTGGTTCGTAATCCTTGCGAGTTTCCTTGGATTCCTAAACAAGAATCACCCAAAAATATCAAGTGGTTTGTGAGATATGAACAAAAGAAGAGAGGGGGGTACTGCTGGAAAAATGCAGTTTCCAGTAGTGACCTTTGAAGGTTCAAAGCTTCTTACCGAGTCTTCCGGGCAGAGATCCGTTCAAGGCTTTCTACCACGGTTTAAGGATTTCTTCTAGCTTTCCAACGATATATAGGGTTCAAGATGTTCAGAGCAGCATTATAGAGAAAACGGGTTGCAAAGAGGCGGCTGTGGTGGTGCCCTGCTGCTGCCTTCGGCCGAGAGAAGAAGAGGTTGGTTTGGAGCTATGTTTCTTGAGTTTGTGTGTGGTGTTTTCCATCCAAGTACTTGGTCTTATTTATAGGAAAACCCAAGGGAACACATCCCTTGGTTTGGGGGATTATAATCTTATCAAATCAAGTGCAATAGTGATCAAAGTATGGTGTTTATTGTTGTTTATTTGAGGGAATGGGGCAGGCGGCCATAGGGAATGGTTAGGAAGATTTTTGCTTGATCATGTAGTACATTCACAATTATGATGTTGAAGATGATGATGATACATGATCATGATACATATGGATGCATGGATAATGGTTTATAAGATTTAATGTTGTGTTTGTTCCTTGTACATTAAAACTGAATGGGAAGAGGTTGGGGTTCAGCTTTGGGCTGCAAAGGGAAGGTATTATGGTCATTTAATAAATATATTGGTTGTCCAAATGTAGTGCTAAGTTCAATCTTGGTTCGGGTCTTAAGTGGATAGTCGTTAGGACGAGTTGATCATCGAGTAAACAAGTTATGGAATTTATATTGGACTTGGGTATTATGAGCTTCTTTTAATTTATTTGGTCACCTATAAAGTATTATAGATGGTATGGAACCCGGTATTTAATTTCGGTTCCCGGTATGATGTATATTTAAATTTAGCCCGGAGTTATATTCGGTTAAATAGTGCTCCATATTGTAATCTTTCATGGATTGTTTAAATTATTAACTTCATATTATTTTGACTAGTATACCTTTAATTCCTTCATAGTTTCATATCTTGGTCGTCTCACTGTATAATGTATCATTGATTTGGCCGGTTCAACGACTATATTATATTATTTAAACGTTTATGGCGTTTTGGTCCAAATTAGGGAATTAGGATATTACTGGGCATGGTCTTACCATTACCCCTTATATTGGATCATAGATATATATTTAGCTTGATATATTTGTCACCTCTAAACTATTACTGGGCTATCTTCATCATATAGCCGTTCTCATCGGCACTTTATACAATCCTATAGGCATTAACGACTGTTCTCGTCCACATTTCAAGTATACTATGGTTTATACCTCATATAAATTATATAAATGACACGTAATTTTGATCAATTATAAAGATTAAAGAATATGGAAAATTACCGGGTGTCACACCAACCTTGTTATAAGATCAAGTTGGATTCGACATACCAAGTATTTTAAGAAAACATTTAAAATTAGTTTATAAAATAGTTTTAGAGAAAATGTGAGATTCGATGTCTCAAAACACACTAGTGTGTCTTAAGCGAGTGAACTCGGTTTAGTTCTGTCTTGGTTCGGTCCTTGACTCGGTATAAGACCGAGGATGGTTGTCGCATACCCAATACCGTAGAAATTATTAAAATGAACTTAGAAATTATAATACACAAATCTTGCTTGTAAGATATTAATAAATCATTTTAAATATAAAGCATTTAAACAAGAGTTCGGTTTTCGTTTGGTCCTTGACTTGGAATAAAACCGAGGATGGTTGCCACATACCCAATACCATGGAACTTACAAAAATGAGTTTACAAACTAAAATAAACAAAAAACAAGATTAGTAAGCTTAAACGAATTATATATAAACAAGGACTATAATAGTCCTTCATGTAGCCTTGCCTTATAGTATCCCACCGCAACCGACCAATGACTGGAAGAAGTGAAAACCGAAGGAAACAAGGGGTATATATTATATATATGTTGCAACATCAAGCTTTAATCATAAGGAGTTAGTTAGAATCAAAGAAGTGTTATTGTTTGACTCTTTGAAGTCAAACAAGAAAGAACTTGTAAGATGGAGCTTGGAGCTTAGATTGAGAGTGTTTGGTGAGTATGAGCATGTTCAAATAAGTGGTGTGGCTTGTTTTGTGAAAGATAAGGTGTTAGGGTTATCCATAAGGTTGCTTTAGAGATTTCCAAGCTTTCTCATTGGTTTAAAGGGTCAAACAAGTGATAATATCAAAAAAAAAAAACGAATCTGGTTGCTGCAGGTCCCCTTAGCGCGGCGCTAAGGTTGTGGAGGGAAAAATATGATTTCTAACTTTGGTAGTTTTAGTCCCTGAAGTTCGTTTTGAGCGTTTTAGGGGCATTTTAAGGGTTGTAAAAGCTGTTTTTGAGATCCGACAACCATAAAACAAATATGTAACATAAAATTCATCATTTTTATATTACTGAAAGGTTCGGGATACAAAACGGGTCGGTTTTCATAATAAAAGAAAATACAAGATGACCCGAAATTGACGAATGTCACAGTATCCCCAAATTTTTGAAAATTTCGTCCCGAAATTAAAATAAGCTAACGAAAAAGAAGAAAACTGCCATCGGTGTCGTTTGAAAAGAGGAAAATGTACTAGAAGTTTATAAGTAAAAAAGAATAACATCAATCCTTAAATGACCCGAAAAACGCCATAAATGTGATCATAATAAGGATACTTATATTGTAAGGCCCCGAACCCGGTAGCCTTACTTTAGCGCCGGATTTACTCATAAACACAGTTCTTACAAATCAGAGTTCATTAAAACTTTCACGGAATATAAAAACTTTCATGAAACGTTACAACAATCCAAAGCTTGCCTTAATTAAACATTCTTGTCTTTCAAAATAAACGTCAATTACATTAAAACATCTTGAGTCTTCAGATGCCAGTCTCCTATTCGCCCACCATGTGCCCGCTCAAGCTAGCTGTCTCATTCTACTCACCTGCGTGCATACTAAA
>NW_027494193.1:0-42744 GCF_021521415.1 Bidens hawaiensis
CACCATTCAACAGTAAACACATTTTTAGATTTTGGATTTGCTTTTAATATCACATCATTCAAAATGAAAAATAAAAAAAATTACAATTGGAGATAAATCATTGATGATAATGTAGTCTTTAAAGATTGAATTGAAAGTCATTTTCACTTAGGCCCATGATCATATCGTGTGGGTTCTTGTTCCTTATCACCATGGAAAATGTGATTCATAAGCATGTGTAACAGGATATGTACCTTAGATTAGATCCATCTTTACATGATCTCTTGATTTATAGTCGTGGGATTCTAGGGACAAAAGTTATCCGTTTGGATTTCTTGATTTGAGAGACCAAGACAGATCTACTATTCTTACATCATGTGTTCATCAAAGATTTTATGTAATTACATAAGTATAGGTTCCACTTATAGCCTATAACAAGATTTGTCACCAAACATCGACAACATCAATAATTAATCAAGATTTCAAGGAACATTATCTATATTATTGATATCGAAGTTTATCGTTTTCGTTAAGCGTCTTTTCTTCTTATTATTAATTATATATTTCGTTTTGAATTCTACTTTAGAGGTTGGAAATGCGACTATTTTAGCCTTTTAGGTTAGTGAATTGTGATGGGTTGGTTTTGAAATAGTTAAAGAAATAGAAAACTAAAGTTAGTCGTGTTTTATTCAAATGTACTAGTATAGTACTGACGGGGAAAGGAAAATAGAGTAGATACATTACGCAAATAAATATCCAAATTTTGACAAATTGCATTATCCATTTTGGTGATTCGCTATTTATTCAAAAAAAAATTTTTAAACGACAAACTAATCAACTCTTAAATACTTCTATAAACCTTACGTAACTGTGATTAAAAAGACTCAATTTAGTTGTGTAGTTTTTTATTAAATAATAATGCATCTTATTTTTTTATCAACATTCTAAAAACTCAGTAGTAGAAGCCACAAGGATCAAAAAAGGGTAATTGAGCGTTGTTACTCTTTGATCATATTTGCCAAAACTAACTTAAGTTTCCTTGTCAACGTGGCCCTAAATTCATTTTGATCATCGATTATGACCATTGATTCATAATCATAATTACCAGTTTTTACCATTTTGGCCATATATACAGTACAGTAGAAATTCTATAAAATAATATATTAGAGACCATAAAAATTTATTAATTAAAATAGTTATTAATTAATCGATAAATTAATAATTATTAATTTATATATTAATTAATATTTTATTAATTTATAGTAGAATACTTAGTTTACAAACACCTTTCAAACTTCCACTTAATTATTGTATACAAATATACAATGCATGTATATCAAATGAATGGCTCAATTTGAAAGAAACCTTCAATCTCCACCTTATTATGCTTCTTGTGTTCAATGTATCACTTTATGGACATTAAAAATATTTCCTATATAAATACAAGATCAAGCGTTATTGGAATTAATAAAGATGATATCGACGAAGAAGATGATGAAAGTTCTACAATGGAGCCCCTTTCGCGAAACGAAACTATTAAAGCGGCAATCACATTGAACAGTTTCTTGTTGAGCCATGAGAAAACAACACCAGAATTTCTTACCATGCTAAGGAAAATTAGAGATGAGATTTAAGGGAAAATTGATTTCAACAAAAAACAAAAGACAATTGAGTCATTTTTCAAGAAACCTTCATAAATCATTCATGTAATATGTTATATATAAGGAATTATTAATTTATATTTTATATGGGGTCTAAAGAAATTATCAAAAATGTATTATCTTATAATTTTAGCGAATTATTAATTTAGCACCCTATCCCCGAGTCGTGACCGGCAAAAAATATTATCTTAGAGAGTTTATTAAATAATCGAGTATTAATTTATCGAGTTTCTACTGTATATACATTTATACGCAAATAAATATCCAAATTTTGACAATAGATTTTTTTTATTTCAATTCGGTTTTAAGTTACTCTAATGAGTAATGACGTTGTCAAACTCGTTTCAAAACTTAATAATGTATATGAAATATGTAAAGCAATAAGTAGAGAATTTAAAGGTTACATATGATAAAGACCGATTTATAGATTTTAAGTGGATGTTAACTAATCCATCATACGTCATCTTCTTGTCCTCTGATGAGGAGTTTGCTTCACTAGCGTTTCTCTAAACGCTAGAAATCAGCAATACAAGGGCCTCACTCTTCAAAAGAAGGAGTCATATTCTTCAACTATGTCAAGGCAATGGCTTTTATAATTCTTAAAACGTTTACACTACATCAAACTAATGAACTCCTTCAAACACTAAGTCAAAATAGTGTATCCTCGCAATAACTATAACTCTATATCAATACAAAGTTTATCAAGATAGTGTTCAACTTTCAAATTATCAACTAATTATAATTAATTCTCTTGTCAAATCACAAGAAAAAGCTCTAGTACTGATAACCCCTAAAAATCACTAAAAAAATTGAATAAATGATGTGTAGCTTAAAATCTCTTCCTTTTTTACTCTTGATTAAATGCTGATCTTCTCTTCAATTAAGTGCTTCAATAATGCTTTGGATTAGGATAGATCTTCTATGAATGTGTATGTATATGTTGTAGAGTAAATAGGTGAAAAATAATATACCACAAAGTCTTCTATTCATAGGCTTAGAGTTATGATACAAGGGGCACGTATGTTCACTGATAGCCGATGGTCGCTCCTCACAGTCGGTTTAAACGTCCGTGGATCACATGTCCACTTCATCATGAGTCTTGTGAAGGTGAATATTGTGTGTGGTCACTTTCTTCAATTTTGTCTTCTAAACAAGATTCCTTTCATGCTGTAGAGTCCATTAATTCACCTTTGTTTGACTTTGCAACATAATCCACGTATTCCACTTAATAAGTTAAACACCTTTTAGTTTATCCAACCAATACCTCTATACATTGTATTGTATTTGATTTAACTATTTTGACAAAGTTAAGTCTGCAAAGTAGGTTGAATGAAAGACTCTACCGAAGTGGTATTATCTTTTCAAATAATATATTATTTAAACAACTATGTTTAAATAAGTTTATAAACCTTTTCAAAGTTTATATAACTACTTTTCAAATTTTATAAGATTATCTTCAATAGGTTGGACTTGTAATTCCATTATATTCAATTTTGGCGTAGATTCTTCATTAAATCCTTTGTCGATTTAATTATATTTGTTTAGTAACTAATGATGATTAATCATGTGTTTAGGAACATATATGTGATATAGTATCAATAATAAACAAGTAATACTTCAAGTTACATTAGATTAATTTGGTAATTATCAAAACAGTTTAAGGTTATTAAAGTTTAGACCATTAGTTTGCCGACATAAACTTTAATGAACCATTAGTCATAATTAAAACTTAATGTTCGAGTTAGAAAATGATGATTACCTGCATCATACGTATAAAGAAGGGGTATAATGAGAACAAGTTTATTAAAAATCTTCCATCTCTCTATAACATCCAAACTTTCTCAATAAGCTACTAAACTTTTGAGGATTTATTAATATGTTACTAAAATTTCTTAGAACTTCTATCAAAAGCAACGATTTCAATCTTTTGTAATGTTACAGATATATATCATGTTAATATATGTCATCTCTCTCTCTCTCTCTCACACACACACATACACATAAGATGAGGATACTCTTCATCAAACCCTTATCGTACAAAGTCTCCTTATTATAACAATTCACGCGATGGCATAATTGTAAATAGTGGCGGATCTACGATGATTGATCAACGGGGGCACAAAAAATAGGTCATGTTAGAACGATTCGGGTTAAATCATGTAGTGTCAGAGCGGGTCGGGTACAACAATTTATAATAAGTTATAGCAACAAAAATTCATACTCTTAATATTAAGACACACGTACTACAATACTTATAATTTCAAATTATTCGTACAAAAAACTTGACTTTTAAAAAAGAGTGGGATTGCACCGAGTTGATGCTTAGTTCAAACCCTCAATCAAATTAAATAGTCATTAAAAATGGCCACTAATACATTGTTTTTTTAACCTTCTTTCAAGAACATTACGTCAGAGTTGATGGTTAACTCAAACCCTCAAATCCCTCAACAAAATTAAATTAAACAATTGAGCCACCCATTGATTACCAATATGTCATTCATGTAGTGAAAAAGAAGAGGTGCACGGCCGTGGGCATTTTTTTTGTTGCCTTGATCGGACTTTGAAAAACACAAGTCAACTAATGTTTTAAACGGGGTTTCGAATTATTATAGTTTTGTGAACCTGTGGACCTCCCACCCTTCTCCGCGAACTTCAAGTAAATCTGTCACTAATTGTGAATGTGAAACCTAAATTACGCACAAAATAAAATAATTACGCATTAAGAAAAATAGTTATCCACGTTAGATTCATAAGTATAACACATCTAGTTTTTTCTAAGTTGATTTTTTAACTATAACAATAGAGTATTTGAATTAAAGAAAATAAAATATTTGATTTTATGACTTTTTTTTTTAAATAATATCGTTTGAGAAAGTCATCAACGTTTTTTTTAAAAAAGGTGGAAGGAAATTTTGAAAAAAAAATTGAAAAATTATGTTATGTAATTATAATTATGCCACCACAATGATATAAGTGGTTTTTAATTTTTCTTACATTTTGTATGATAAGACATTATTATACTGTCTTATTTGTGTGTGTTTGTTTGTGTTGCAAGCGAGCGTGTGTAGATAATAGAATTAAATACAAAGAGTCATTCGCAACATGTAGGAAGAATTTACAACCTTTGATGAAGAAAATCAAGAGTTGAGAATTGAGATGGACGAGGAGTCGTGTCATGAATGTTTAATCTCTTTATATTTGAATTTTAGATACTATTAAGCCAAAGGTCATAATGGGGTTAAGGTAAAGGTTCAAATAAGAAGTTTTGCTTTGCTAGGAATGCTAGGTAGGAAGGCATTTTTATTCATCTAAACTTTTACCCTGCATATCAAAATAACACCCAGCCACACCGTCGTTCTCTCCATCCTCAATATCATTTACGTTCACACCATGCTACCCACCTCCACACACCATTCGATTTTATGGCTTAGTTTTTTTATAAATAATATCGTATAAGAAAGTCATCAATGTTTTTTTAAAAAAAAGGTGGAAGGAAATTTTGAAAAAAAAAAAATAATTATGTTATGTAATTATAATTATGCCACCACAATGATATAAGTGGTTTTTAATTTTTCTTACATTTTGTATGATAAGACATTATTAATTTTTATTATTTGTGTGTGTTCATTTGTGTTGCAAGCAAGCGTGTGTAGATAATAGAATTAAATACAAAGAGTCATTCGCAACATGTAGGAAGAATTTACAACCTTTTATGAAGAAAATCAAGAGTTGAGAATTGAGATGGATGAGGAGTCGTGTCATGAATATTTGATCTCTTTATATTTAAATTTTAGATACTATTAAGCCAAAGGTCATAACTCATAATAGAGTTAAGGAAAAGGTTAAAATAAGAAGCATTGTTTTGCTAGAAATGCTAGGAAGGGGGGCATTTTTGTTCATCTAAACGTTTACCCTGCATATCAAAATAACACCTAGTCACACCATCGTTCTATCTATCCTCAATATCATTTACGTTTACACCATGCTACCACACCATCCACCTCTGCCACCTATCGCCACCACTTGTAACCTAAACCACCGCCGCACCCGACCACCACTGTCCGATTAATACCATTTGCTACATCTATTGCGGATCTAAATCGACACCACACTCCCTTTCATAACTCTAAGCACGGCGGTCACTTGGGCAACGATGCAGCATCTTTGTAATTTGAGTTGCAAGATTCATATCGTATGATAAACAATCACACAACAGATTAGTCAATTACCTTTCTTCAAGTGATGACTTTGGCGATGATTACACCTACTTGCTGGTTATCCGTTAAATACCCAGTGATTAATATGTGCCCTAGCCATGTATTGTGACATCCGTCAAATTCAGATCTCGAATTATGTTCATTTTTGTAAACTTTTAATACGTAAACCCAACTCAACATTTTAGAACCTTATTTATTTATTATATAATATTATAATATACCTCGACCATAAATAAACCGATGTTTGTCATGTTATACTATCGTTAAGAAAATCATAAGGAGTTCAAAACGATTTTCGTAAAGCCGTTATGAGTTGCACAAACCTTTAAGCTCGCTTAAAACATTCATTGAAACTTGAGGGGGCTGTTATGAAAATATGCCTACATATATACCCAACCCAAAACCCTAACCCTACCCTTAACATCATAAACTCAACCTCCCTCTTTCTCTCTTGTTTTCCGGCCGCCGCCGCCACTACCTCCGGCCACCAGCTCCGGCCGCCACTGCCGTCACCACCATCCCAAACATCACCACCACCCTTCTTTCCCCATTGTTTGCCATTTTCCGGTGATCCCCCAGTTCCGACGAGAAGCCGCCTCTGGCCACCACACCCGCACTACTACCTCTCGGCTTTTCGGCAGCCTTTTCCCCCTCGGATCGTTTTTCCGGTGACCGGAAGGCCGGCCACCGGTGTGCTGGAATCACTCTCTCCCTCTCGCTGCCGCGTCTCTCTCTCAGTCTTTCTATCTGTAAGGCCCCGTTACCGGTAGCCCTACTTTCGTGTTGGATTTACTCATAAACACAGTTCTAAATATCAGAGTTAATTAAAACTTTACGCGGAATATAAAACTTTCATAAAACATTTCATAACAAAACACGTCTTGTCTTAAAACATCATTTTGTCTTTCAAAATAAACGAAACATTAAACTTAAACGTCTTGAGTCTTCCGATGCCAGCATCTTATTCAGTGCCACGTGTCTCCTCAAGCGAGCTGCCTCATCCTACTCACCTGAGTGCATACTAAAAGTCAGCTACGCTGAGTGAGTTCTAGTTAATCATACACTATACAATACACATAAACTTATATTCTTTCATTCATACTTTCATACTTTCTTTTGTATTAACTTACTTTCATATTTTACGTTATAAAGAGCATTACGCCCTACATTCCTCGAGTATTATTAGGGCTCGGTACCCTCCTTCCTCGAGTATTATTAGGGCTCGGTACCCTCCTTCCTCGAGTATTATTAGGGCCCGGTACCCTCTTTCCTCGAGTATTATTAGGGCTCGGTACCCTCTTTCCTCGAATATTAGTAGGGTTCGGTTCCCTAGTTCTCGAATATTAGTAGAGTTTGATTCCCTCTTCGTTACCATACAACCATACATCATACCTCGAGTATTATTAGGGCCCGGTACCCTCTTCGTAACCTGTCACACCCTCAAAATCCACTAACGGAGTTTTACCGTCAGAGGGTGTGAACTAACAGGATCGGAATCATTAGTTATAATCAAACCATAAAAACGTTTAAATGCAAATAAGTGCGGAAGCGTAAACCATATAAATAAAGATGATTCAAACAATGCATGTTCCTAGACCGCGCGCCCGCCTCGGCTACCTGAGAATAACATACTAAAAGGGTCAACACGAGGTTGGTGAGTTCACAAGTTATATAAAAATAAATCGTTTAGCGTTTGCGTTCAGCGTTTTACGTTAAGTGTCTTGCGTAACCACGTTACGGCGTTTAAGCGTTTTGCGTAACCTCGTTACGGCGTTTCAGTGTTGCGTAACCCCGTTACGACGTTTAAGTGTTGCGTAACCCCGTTACGACGTTTAAGTGTTGCGTAACCCCGTTACGACGTTTAAGTGTTGCGTAACCCCGTTACGACGTTTAAGTGTTGCGTAACCACGTTACGGCGTTTAAGTGTTGCGTAACCACGTTACGGCGTTTAAGTGTTGCGTAACCACGTTACGGCGTTTAAGTGTTTTGCATTACCAGATAGTGTTACGTCAAATTATATATCGATAGGTAGCTAATCTATACAACAAGTATCGCTAAGTGGTTCGAGACCGAAGCTGACTGTTTATCAAGTGCCCGTCACCAGGTCAACCCAGACCATGGTAAGTGTTAGCCAAAATTACACCCACTCAACCTCCAGTTGAGCTTAGCGTCGGGTGGGGTTTGTCAAACCCAGTAGTACTACTCAACAGTGACTCGCTATTCCAAATATTAACCGGTTCGATGTGTGGGACTTCAAATGTTACGTTTGCCGCTTAGCCTTTACAAGTGATATATAATTTATAACAAAATCTTAAATATGCGTTTATCTCAGAAAATGCGTTTATCGGAGTATGTTATCTCCCCCAAGTGAAAAACGTTTGAAAACAGTTCAAAGAGCGGGGTAAGTGAAACTCACCGTTTGCGAAGAATATCCCAAATTAGATCACCAAGTGATGCGCGTCGTAGAAACTCTCTAGCGTTCTAAATAACAAAGAGATTTTCTAAGTATTGGTACGTTTAACGAGTCTCTAGACTCGGCACATAATACCTATGCACGTAACAGATTTCGTGTTTCGTTTGTGAATCGTGTGTGACTTAAACAAGTACAATTGTGATACGATACATGAGTGAGCAATTACTTTCGTGTCACGTACTAATAACATACTTTACTAGCAATTATCCCCGTAAGGGCATTTTGGTCAACAAACAAAATTAACTAACCATTATTCCCCATAAGGGCAATTTGGTCAATTCATGGCAATCAATTAGCAACTATTCCCCGCAAGGGTATTTTGGTCAAAACATAACAAATATACCAAAAACTATCATATTTCATGCATTTTTACACAACTCAGCAGTTAGTTTCATTATGACAGAATTTCTACTTGAAAGATTGTACTATTTCACTGATCATAACGTCTCAATTAATTCACCAAAAATCACCACAGAAGCATACATATCTTAGGTTTCCAGAACATATTTTATCTTATTTTTATTCCACATATTTTTCTTATAATGACCAAAACATTACAGCAAACTCATATCAGTCAGATTCATGCGCAACAGAATGTTATTTGCAATTCCCGTTAAACGAAAAATCCAATAAATGCAAGACCACTTGGGTTAGGTTCCTAACTCAATAAGTCAACTTCCAGAAGTAGAACCAACCCAATTGGCCACGTAGATCATGAGATATAATATTTACAAAACAACCTAACAGCAGGTCTAACAACTCAGCTTTGCACCACGTTTTTGTAAAATCATAAAAGTTAACTTTCACACGTCCAAAAATTACAAATTTATATTCTTTAGAAACTAGACTCAACCTAGTTTACTGTAGTATCAATTATCTCATTAATTTACCACTTTTACATCCCGTTACAGTCATTCAATCATCAACAACACAATCTGTCCAGAAACTGTTTTCATCCAAACTCAACAATTTAACTATCTATAGATCACAAATCATTCATAGAACATTCTAGACATCATAACTCCTATCAATCATACCATACATACATAGTTAGGGTTTTACTTGATATCAAACTCAAAGACAACAATAATCATGCAACAATATCAAATCTAGTTATCAATCATCATCAATTAAATCAAGAATCACATGAATATCATAATACCAAGAAATCAGCCATAAAGGTTTACAATTAACCCAATAAAACTAACAATTAAACATAGAGGATACATAGAATAGTTGTGTATACCTTCCTAGCACCTTAATCTTCAATCAAACTTGAAAGATCTTGATTGTGTGTGTGTGTATATTAATCGATCTCAAGGAAATAAAGGGAGGGGATGGCTGCCGATTTTTGTAGGGGAATAGGTAGGAGGTTAGGGTTTAGGTTTACCATGTATTTATAAAGGAATATGTTACACTTTGGCCCCTCAACTCCTAAGTATTACCTTTTCTAGAACATTCTATCATAACTTGCACATTAAGTTAACATTAAGTATTACTTTTTCTAGAACATTCTATCATAACTTGCACATTAAATTAACATGACAATAATATTATCACATAACACATAATCCTAACACATAATTATCACATAATTAGTGTTTTAGTGTTTTTCGTTTATTCATCAATCGTTTGCGTTTCGGTGCAAATCCCGAAAGACTACTACACATGTAGTAAGTGTTAAGCGTCATTTAAACCCTAGTTTAAATGTAATGAGGTTTGCGTTTAGATTCAATAATCTAAAGTTTGAATTGACGGAGTTGCGTTAACGGAGTTAACCTGAAATTGACGATTGTCACATCATTCCCATGTTAAAGAATTTTCGTCCCGAAAATTTGAGTCAAGTCGTGATGATTGTCTGAAAAAGTAAGAAAAATTTTCAGTTTGTCATATCATCCCCTAGTAGAAAGAAATTTCGTCCCGAAATTTAATTCATACCTCCGGTGATTTCTGACGGTTTGCCGGGTTTCGCGGTTTTCTATGTTTGGTCAGCCCTTCAAAAAGGTGAGGATACTTTTTCATCATTTGATTCTCGCGTTCCCACGTGAACTCCGGTCCACGTCTCGAGTTCCAATGAACTTTAACAATTGGAATTTTGCTGTGCTTGAGCGTTTTGGTTTCCCAATCCAAAACCTCAACTGGTTCTTCAACGAAACGTAACTGTTCATCAACTTGTAGTTCCTCCAAAGGGACTACTTGAGTTTCATCGGATAGGCATGTGAAAAACGTTGTGTACACTACTGAGTTCTGCTGGTAAGTCCAGTCGGTACGCCACTGGACCAACGCGTTCCGTTATCCGATAAGGACCAACATATCGTGGGTTGAGTTTGTTTCGCTTTCCAAAGCGAACCACACCTTTCCAAGGTGAGACTTTGAGTAACACTCGATCGTTTACTTGAAATTCGAGAGGTTTTCGGCACTTGTCAGCGTAACTCATTTGGCGATCACGTGCTGCTGCCATGTGGTTTCGGATTTGAACAATCTTTTCCGAAGTTTCGAGTACCAGTTCTGGACCAGTGATTTGGCTGTCACCCACCTCTGCCCAGCAGAGTGGTGATCGACACTTCCGTCCGTGTAGTGCTTCAAACGGTGCTGCGTTAATACTTGCGTGGTAGCTGTTATTATACGAAAACTCTACCAAAGGTAAGTGGGGTTCCCAACTTTTTCCGAAATCCAACACGCATGCACGCAACATGTCCTCCAGGGTCTGAATAGTCCGTTCACTTTGCCCATCCGTCTGAGGATGGTATGCTGTACTCATATCGAGACGGGTGCCCAGTGCGCTTTGCAGCGACTTCCAAAAGTGCGAGGTGAAACGAGAATCTCGATCGGAAATGATCAAGACAGGCACTCTGTGTCTAGACACCACTTCTTTCATGTATACGCGAGTCAGTCTTTCCATTTTGTCCGTTTCCTTAATTGCTAGGAAGTGTGCCGATTTAGTCAACCGGTCAACGATCACCCAGATGGTATCGCATCCCGTCGGTGTCTTAGGCAAACCCGTAATAAAGTCCATTGAGATGTGCTCCCATTTCCACATTGGGAGTTCCGGTTGTTGCAGTAGACCAGATGGTTTCTGGTATTCTATCTTGACTCTGGCACAAGTCAAGCATTTGCTCACGTAGGTGGCAATGTCGGCTTTCATGTTCGGCCACCAGTAAAGTGCCTTTAAATCATGATACATTTTATCTGAGCCAGGGTGGATAGAATATCGGGACTTATGAGCTTCGTCCAACACTAGAGTTCTCAACTCTCCGTATCGTGGAACCCAAATCCGGTTCTCAAAATATCGGACCCCGTCCGATTTGGTTTCAAGTTGTTTGTCCATGCCCCGCATGAGTTCTGATGGAAGATTATCATCTTTCAAAGCTTCAAGTTGTGCATCGCGAATCTGGTCGGGTAAGCTAGCATGAATTGTGAGTTGAAATGCTCATACTCGTCTGGGTTTATCGGTTTCTTTTCTACTGAGTGCGTCGGCCACTACATTGGCCTTGCCAGGGTGGTACTTGATGGCACAATCATAATCCTTAAGCAACTCGACCCAACGACGCTGTCGCATGTTCAGCTCCCTTTGATCGAAGATATGCTGGAGACTCTTGTGGTCGGTGTATATGGTAAACTTGGTACCGTACAAGTAATGCCTCCATATCTTTAGGGCAAACACCACAGCTCCGAGTTCCAAATCATGAGTCGTGTAGTTCTTCTCGTGAATCCGTAGTTGTCGAGAGGCATAGGCTATAACCTTCTCGAGTTGCATCAGCACACAACCGAGACCTTGTATAGATGCGTCACAGTGTACCTCAAAATTTTCCGTTCCCTCGGGGAGGGCTAAAATAGGGGCGCTACAAAGCTTGGTTTTCAACAGTTGAAAAGCGGATTCTTGCGCGTCACCCCAGTTGTACTTAGTGCCTTTTGTGAGTCAAAGCAGTGAGGGGTTGAGCAATCTTTGAAAATCCCTCGATGAAACGCCGGTAGTAGCCGGCCAGTCCTAGGAATTGCCGCACCTCAGTCGGAGTCTTAGGTGCTTCCCAGTTTTTGATGGCCTCTACCTTACCGGGATCGACATGGATACCATTCTCGTTGATCACATGTCCTAAAAAGTGAACCTCGCGAAGCCAAAATTCACATTTCGAGAGTTTAGCATACAGTTGTTCCTTCTTCAATAGTTCCAAAATTACCCTTAAGTGATCTTCGTGGTCAGTCTCGTTCTTGGAGTAGACGAGAATATCATCGATGAAAACAATCACGAACTTGTCGAGGTACGCCTTGCATACTCGATTCATGAGATCCATAAATACGGCTGGCGCGTTGGTTAGGCCAAAAGGCATAACCGAAAACTCGTAGTGACCATACCGTGTTCTGAAAGCCGTCTTTGAGATATCTTCTTCGCGCACTCTCAGCTGGTGGTAACCGGATCGTAGATCAATCTTCGAGTAGTAACTCGATCCTTGAAGCTGGTCAAACAAATCATCAATTCGGGGTAAAGGATAACGGTTCTTGACCGTCACCTTGTTCAACTCCCGGTAGTCGATGCACATTCGGAAAGTCCCGTCTTTCTTTCGGACAAACAAGACAGGGGCTCCCCATGGCGATGAGCTAGGTCGGATAAAACCCTTATCCAACAAATCTTGCAACTGAGTGGACAACTCCTGAAGTTCCGCCGATACGGGGCTCGTGCTATGGGTGCTGCACCGGGTGTCAACTCGATTTGGAATTCGACTTGACGAATAGGAGGGAGTCCGGGAAAATCCTCCGGGAAAACTTCCGGGAAGTCTCGCACAACCGGTATGTCTTCAATTCGTTTCTCCTCCGCGGGTTTCTCAACAATCTGTGCCAAAATTGCCGGATGACCCTTTCGTAGATACTTCTGTGCCTTCAAAAGGGTAATGACGCTGGTGGTCATGCCGCTTCTCTCGCCTCGGACCGAAATGATCTCGCCGGAAGGGGTAGAAATGTGAACTATCTTGTCGTGACATATAATCTCCGCTCGGTTCTCGGATAACCAGTCCATGCCGACAACGACATCGAAACTACTAAGCGTAAAAGGAATAAGGTCGATATCAACAATATGACCTGACAGTTTTAACTTACATCCCGCAAGTACATGAGTCGTTACTATAGCCTTACCGTCAGCTAATTCAACATGAATCTTAGCATCTAACGGAGTTGGAGTTAAGTCTAAGAGTTGACTAAAGGCTTTCGACACAAAACTCCTATCAGCTCCAGTGTCAAACAAAACAGAAGCAAAACAATCGTTTACAGGGAACTTACCAGACACCACATGCGGATCATTGCGGGCTTGACCCGATCCAATCACAAACGCTCTTCCTTTGCCATTTCCTCCACCATTACTGCCACTTCCATTACCCCCATTATTGTCATTCTGTTTCAGCTTGGGGCAATCCTTCCGGAAATGACCTTCCTGTCCACATTCAAAACATCCCTTAGTCGTCATCGGTGGCTTAGGAGCACCCTTCGCCGCAAGGTCAACTCTACATTCCTTCGCTTGGTGACCTATCTTTCCGCATCTTTGACACTTGACACGGTCACACTGACCAACATGATGATAGTTGCACCTATTGCACTTTGGATATCTCCCAGCATATCCGCTCGAACCCTGCCCGCTACCGTTGTTATTGTTGTTGTGACTTTGATTGTTAAAGCTCCGAGTGAATTCGGGCTTACGGTAGTGTTGTTGCGGTGGGAGGTTCGAGGATGAGGATCTGGTGTTGTCAAACTTCCTCTTTCCGCTGCTCGGGTTGCTGTTGCTGTTGTTGTCATTACTCGGGTTGTCACGGGCCTTAGTGGTTGAACCCCTAGGTGGTAACGTACCTTGGGCCACTGCTTGATCCGTCAGTTTGTGAGCTAACCGGATCGCTTGTTGTATCGTGGCTGGTCTGGAAGACGTCACCATGCCCTGAATCTGCGGTGCTAACCCATCAATGTACATTTCAATCCTCTTACTCGGCGGATCTACCATCCGTGGACACATCACCGCTAACTCGTGAGAACGGGTAGTGTAGGCTTCGATTTCCGAACCCACCATCTTCAATGACCAAAATTCCGACTCCAACTTTGAAATCTCCTCCCTCGGACAATACTCTTCTCGCATCAAGTCTTTGAACTCCTCTCAGTTCATAGCGTTAGCTAGTTCCAATCCAAGAATTTGCACATTTGCACATCGTCTGAGGACACCTCTGAGTGTGCCTCCTCCTCAGCCGGTTCTTCTTCAGGCTCCTCCTCGGGATCTTCCTCGGGGTCCTCCTCAGGTTCCTCTTCAGGATCTTCTTCAGGATCTGCCTCAGGCTCGGCCTCAGGCTCTGCCTCGGGTTCGGCTGCGTTCTGAGCAAGTTGCATTTGTAGGTCATCGCAACGCTCGAGTGCTATCTCGGTTCGGGTCCTTGCTTCTTGGAGTTGCTCTTGCAAGTCTATCATCTCGGCTTGCATCTTCATCATAACCTTCGTTTGTTGCTCACTAGTCTCTTGCATTTCTTTCATTGCCGCTGCCATGCGGGCAATCTCCTCCTGAGTCTCGGTTCCGTCTTTAAACAGTCTGGAAACATTTTCTCTCGTGTAGCGCATGTAACCCACATCACGCTCCAAACAAGAAACGGCAGCTGCGAGAACTCGCTCCACAGGTTCGGTTATGGGTGGTAGGGTGTTGGGATAAGCAGGGTGGTTCGGGTGAGGTAACGGGGGAACTTGTTCGCGATAGACCATACGTCTGATCATGTTAGGGTACCAATCCCAGCTAACGTCGTTTTCGTAAATGCCTCCGGATAGGCGGTACCTCTTTGGTGCGGGTGTTTCGAGTTCCGGGACTACTCGGGGTGGCAATGCGGTAGGTAATTGCGGTTCCTTCCCGTGAGCATGAGTCATCAGATCGGACGATGATGAGGATGGCGTCGACATCTCTACAGGTATGCCGTGTATGCGCGCGTATGAGTGAAAGAGGTAAAGAGATAAGACAACAAAGACTACACAAACCTATGCAGTGCGTATCATTATAACTAATGGGTCGTCGCGGTTATAGTCTAGTATGCATGCAGCTTCTAGTTCGCTATAACCAATGGCTCTGATACCAATCTGTCACACCCTCAAAATCCACTAACGGAGTTTTACCGTCAGAGGGTGTGAACTAACAAGATCGGAATCATTAGTTATAATCAAACCATAAAAACGTTTAAATGCAAATAAGTGCGGAAGCGTAAACCATATAAATAAAGATGATTCAAACAATGCATGTTCCTAGACCGCGCGCCCGCCTCGGCTACCTGAGAATAACATACTAAAAGGGTCAACACGAGGTTGGTGAGTTCACAAGTTATATAAAAATAAATCGTTTAGCGTTTGCGTTCAGCGTTTTACGTTAAGTGTCTTGCGTAACCACGTTACGGCGTTTAAGCGTTTTGCGTAACCTCGTTACGGCGTTTCAGTGTTGCGTAACCCCGTTACGACGTTTAAGTGTTGCGTAACCCCGTTACGACGTTTAAGTGTTGCGTAACCCCGTTACGACGTTTAAGTGTTGCGTAACCACGTTACGGCGTTTAAGTGTTGCGTAACCACGTTACGGCGTTTAAGTGTTGCGTAACCACGTTACGGCGTTTAAGTGTTTTGCATTACCAGATAGTGTTACGTCAAATTATATATCGATAGGTAGCTAATCTATACAACAAGTATCGCTAAGTGGTTCGAGACCGAAGCTGACTGTTTATCAAGTGCCCGTCACCAGGTCAACCCAGACCATGGTAAGTGTTAGCCAAAATTACACCCACTCAACCTCCAGTTGAGCTTAGCGTCGGGTGGGGTTTGTCAAACCCAGTAGTACTACTCAACAGTGACTCGCTATTCCAAATATTAACCGGTTCGATGTGTGGGACTTCAAATGTTACGTTTGCCGCTTAGCCTTTACAAGTGATATATAATTTATAACAAAATCTTAAATATGCGTTTATCTCAGAAAATGCGTTTATCGGAGTATGTTATCTCCCCCAAGTGAAAAACGTTTGAAAACAGTTCAAAGAGCGGGGTAAGTGAAACTCACCGTTTGCGAAGAATATCCCAAATTAGATCACCAAGTGATGCGCGTCGTAGAAACTCTCTAGCGTTCTAAATAACAAAGAGATTTTCTAAGTATTGGTACGTTTAACGAGTCTCTAGACTCGGCACATAATACCTATGCACGTAACAGATTTCGTGTTTCGTTTGTGAATCGTGTGTGACTTAAACAAGTACAATTGTGATACGATACATGAGTGAGCAATTACTTTCGTGTCACGTACTAATAACATACTTTACTAGCAATTATCCCCGTAAGGGCATTTTGGTCAACAAACAAAATTAACTAACCATTATTCCCCATAAGGGCAATTTGGTCAATTCATGGCAATCAATTAGCAACTATTCCCCGCAAGGGTATTTTGGTCAAAACATAACAAATATACCAAAAACTATCATATTTCATGCATTTTTACACAACTCAGCAGTTAGTTTCATTATGACAGAATTTCTACTTGAAAGATTGTACTATTTCACTGATCATAACGTCTCAATTAATTCACCAAAAATCACCACAGAAGCATACATATCTTAGGTTTCCAGAACATATTTTATCTTATTTTTATTCCACATATTTTTCTTATAATGACCAAAACATTACAGCAAACTCATATCAGTCAGATTCATGCGCAACAGAATGTTATTTGCAATTCCCGTTAAACGAAAAATCCAATAAATGCAAGACCACTTGGGTTAGGTTCCTAACTCAATAAGTCAACTTCCAGAAGTAGAACCAACCCAATTGGCCACGTAGATCATGAGATATAATATTTACAAAACAACCTAACAGCAGGTCTAACAACTCAGCTTTGCACCACGTTTTTGTAAAATCATAAAAGTTAACTTTCACACGTCCAAAAATTACAAATTTATATTCTTTAGAAACTAGACTCAACCTAGTTTACTGTAGTATCAATTATCTCATTAATTTACCACTTTTACATCCCGTTACAGTCATTCAATCATCAACAACACAATCTGTCCAGAAACTGTTTTCATCCAAACTCAACAATTTAACTATCTATAGATCACAAATCATTCATAGAACATTCTAGACATCATAACTCCTATCAATCATACCATACATACATAGTTAGGGTTTTACTTGATATCAAACTCAAAGACAACAATAATCATGCAACAATATCAAATCTAGTTATCAATCATCATCAATTAAATCAAGAATCACATGAATATCATAATACCAAGAAATCAGCCATAAAGGTTTACAATTAACCCAATAAAACTAACAATTAAACATAGAGGATACATAGAATAGTTGTGTATACCTTCCTAGCACCTTAATCTTCAATCAAACTTGAAAGATCTTGATTGTGTGTGTGTGTATATTAATCGATCTCAAGGAAATAAAGGGAGGGGATGGCTGCCGATTTTTGTAGGGGAATAGGTAGGAGGTTAGGGTTTAGGTTTACCATGTATTTATAAAGGAATATGTTGCACTTTGGCCCCTCAACTCCTAAGTATTACCTTTTCTAGAACATTCTATCATAACTTGCACATTAAGTTAACATTAAGTATTACTTTTTCTAGAACATTCTATCATAACTTGCACATTAAATTAACATGACAATAATATTATCACATAACACATAATCCTAACACATAATTATCACATAATTAGTGTTTTAGTGTTTTTCGTTTATTCATCAATCGTTTGCGTTTCGGTGCAAATCCCGAAAGACTACTACACATGTAGTAAGTGTTAAGCGTCATTTAAACCCTAGTTTAAATGTAATGAGGTTTGCGTTTAGATTCAATAATCTAAAGTTTGAATTGACGGAGTTGCGTTAACGGAGTTAACCTGAAATTGACGATTGTCACATCATTCCCATGTTAAAGAATTTTCGTCCCGAAAATTTGAGTCAAGTCGTGATGATTGTCTGAAAAAGTAAGAAAAATTTTCAGTTTGTCATATAACCATACAACCATCCTTTCCTTCTTTTATTAACTTTGTCACATTCATACACATAAGCATACATATCATACTTACCTTATACTTAGCGTTACAACCTGACAGTACGTGCAATATCCGAAGATCGTTCACGTACCGTCAAGCCATCATTCATACATATCACATCATTCACATAAGGCATACACTTATCTCTTAGGATAAGCGTATTAACAAACATATCGAGTATGCACACAGCCCCGAAAACATAACAAATAATTGGGGCTAGAAACTCACCTGAACACGGTTACGTTCACCGTTAATCGTAATCCCTTTCTTCAGTTGTGCACGGCTGACTGTATAACAAGTATACGTATCAATTAACTATCACTACTCATATCATCTTTCTAGTCTTAACTACTACCCACAACGAACGGGGGTCCGGGGGCAGCGCCCCTGGCAGCGGGGTCTAGGGGCGGCAGCCCCTAGCAGGGTCCAAGGGGCAGAGCCCCTGGCTGGGGTCGAACTTAACTTTAGGCGAAGTTAAACCTTAAGCGAACTTAGCTTTAGGCGAAGTTATCAGTTAGGCGAACTTGGCCTTAGGCGAAGTTATCAGTTAGGCGAACTTGGCCGTAGGCGAAGTTATCACTTAGGCGAACTTGGCCTTAGGCGAAGTTATCCATTAGGCGAACTTGGCCTTAGGCGAAGTTACCAGTTAGGCGAACTTGGCCGTAGGCGAAGTTAAGATTTGAAGGCGAAGTTATGCTTTGAAGGCGAAGTTAAGCTTTTGCAGGCGAAGTTGTTCAGGTCAGCTACGGGTTTGGTTTTTATCAAGCATTTTGGCGATTTTAATACCCTTGTTATGGTTCGACATCACCCCCTACGTTCCCTAACCGTTTTCGTTCATATATATATCCCGTATATACTATAAAGCTTGGACCTTTAAGGTAAAAACGTTCAATACTACGTAAACTTTAAAGGTCAAGAACATACCTTTTATACGTTCGGTGTGGTCGCGGTTTGCTTGGTTATCTCGTATATTGAAGATCTAATAATGGTCGGCTTGATTCTTGGTCTCGGATGTCTCTCTCTCTCTCTCGGCCAAATATGGTGTAGTGTATGTGTTTGTTTTTGAGTGTGTAGAGATTATGATGGAAATGAAATGAGGGTTTAGGGTTTTAGGTTGGTTTAGGGGATATTTATATCCCTTAAAGCCCATGGACCTAAGGCCCATTCTCATTTAACTCATCTTAATTAATCTAAGTCCATGATCCGTTCTTTACTCGACATTAATTAATTAATAACGCGAAATCACTAAACGTAACTTTCTTTATTTAACATTATAAATTTTAGGATGTTACACTATCTCTCTCGGCTCACTCTATCTCTCTCTCTCCCTCTCTCCCCGTGTTATCTCTCTCTCGCAGCTCTCTCTCTCTCTCTCTCTCTCGGCCTTCGTTTTCCGGCGGCTGCTGTTGCTTTGTCTCCAGCGGGTTCGGTTTGTTTACTTCCCGGTATAGATCCACGACTCGGGAACAGTTTATAGGTAAATTAATATTGGGGTGTCGGTGTTATTAATTTTCATATATCGAATTAAAGATTTAAATTCGTTAATAGCCGGTTATATATATTTGGTTATATACTTTGAAACGAGTCGGTTTGGGTATAGAGTTATTTTTGATTTGGGGAAAAGATGAACACACGGGAAATGGATATGTTATTTTCTTATGGGTTTAATTTTAACAATTGTTAGTTTGTTTTGGTTGGTTATACACAAGTTGTTGAACTAGAGGTATCGGGTTCGGGTCTCATCCTAGACCGGTTTTGGTGTTATTAGTTTTATATACTTAACAAATTTATTTTCACTAATTAATACTAATATCACTAAGTAGAAATTATTATTGTGATTATTATTATTAACAAGATTATTATTATTATTAAACTATTATTATTATTATTATCATTATTATTATAAATATTAAAGTTAACAATATTATTAAAGATCATATTATTATTATTTATTAAAATTATATTTTTATCATTTATTAATAGCAATAATATTATTATATTTATTTAGTGAACTCGTTTAAAAATCGAACCCATTTCGAGTATGATATCATTATTACTATTAATATTATTTACTATTATTACCATTTTTTTATCAACAACATTATATTTAATACCAAGATTTCTATTCTATAACTATTAATATTAGTATTATTAATAATAATTATTGTTATAATTATTATACTATATTAGTATTATTAGAAATAGTTATTGTTATTATTATTATCTTATATATCTATATATATATATATATATGTATATCTATATATATATATATATAACATATCTTTTTAGAATTTTAATTATCATTTATTTTCTATCTTATCATTAATAATATTATTATAAGTGTTAGTGCACGGTTTGTGACTGGTGATTTGCAGTTAAAGTATTCAAGATTAAAGTATTCGATAGCTACGGAAAAGGGGGTGTCTGTTAGTGCACGAAATGGTTGTCCGTAGCATTCGAATAAATTATACATAGTCTAGATTGCTTATTTATTGTAAATGGCCCATTCGCTATGGTTTGTATAGCGAATGAGGTCCATTCGTTATATGCTAGGCTAGTTCGTTAAGGTATAAGCTCATTCGTTATGGTAGCATAACGAATGAGAGCTAGCTCGTTAAGTTTATAAGCCCATTCGTTATGTAATATAACGAATAGAGGCTGGTTCGTTAAGTTATCATCACTCGTTATGGAATCATAACGAATGGAGTCTAATTCGTTATGAATATATAACGAATTAGACTAAATTAACGAATTGGTGCTTTGGCCTATAAATAGGCATATTCATGCTCATTTGTAGGTGTACATATTTAAAGAGAGATCTAGATCTAAATTATGCTCTCCATAAGTTATTTCCATCCACCATAATGTATTCTTCCATATTTATCAATAAAGTAATAATTTAACGTTTAGATTCGTATTGTATAATCGATGTATCATAGCGGCTAGATCCGTAACGGGTTTCAACAATAAGCTATATTATCAATTCATTTTTTTATGAAAACCGAACTCCTGATTTAAACCCGTATTGTTTCTTTTAATATTGGTATAGCTATTTAAAAAGCCCAACAAAATAATATTATTTTATTTTAATTATCAATTTAGCATGAGTCCTTAATCATTAACAAATTAACCGATAATCCGATTACCAACCGAACCTCCTCGTTCAATGTTTTCCAATATAGGTTCATTATGGTTTCAAGTTCATTAATATATATTACATTATTTATTTTAGCTAAGGTGTTTATCGTTTCAAGTTGGATCTGTTCGTTTACCATTCGAGCTTCATTTATTTATCTATTTATTTCTCGGTTCATCAATCGAGGTGAGTACTTTCATACCCCTTTTTTCCATCTTCCGTTTTGGGGTGACATTTCATACTTATCAAACTAAATACTTTAATTACTTGCATCTTAAACCCACAAACGTGATTGTATACCTTACTTGAATAATTGCTCGATTTGGTGTTGTATGCTTATCTGACTATGTGTTTACAGCTTTTGGATGGTGAAACTATAAATCCTATACCATTTGGCAATGGCAAGGTGTCGTTAACGTATGCTATTAACGATAACTATAAATCCTAGACTACTCGGCATCCCCTTGTAGTTAGGTGGTGCTAATGTAAGCTTATTAGCAACTTTCATAAAATCCTAGACTAATTGCCAATAGCTAGGTGTCGCTAACTTGTTTAGCGATAACTATTTATTCCAGTTTATAGCTCTTATTTATTGTTTTGTATACAAGTTTTGTGGATTTTCATACTATACACTTATATGCTCAAACTTATGAATTGCTCACCAACCTTTGTGTTGACAACTTTATTTTATGAAATGTTACAGGTTTGACTTTTGTTGACTCAAGTGCTTGACGGAAAACGTTACCAAGACCTTTAGGATATTAGCAAAACGAACAATATAGTTATTACTTGTATTCAGTTTGTTTGTGTAGACGAGAAGTGTTGTTTACCGATTTGTTGAAATAAAATGAGTTAAATGAATATTGTCACTTTAAATAGTGTCTTGTGTATTTGTCCAATCACGTTGCACCCCGACATGTTCCGCCTTTGGTCGGGGTGTGACAGATTGGTATCAGAGCCACAAGACTATAAGATAGGTGGTTAGACATAACGACCTAGTATAGTCTTTACTTTAGGGTCCTTATACGTGTTGCCTATACGTGTTTACCCTACTTGATTGTTCAATACACTTGCTTATTTATATACATATTTATTTTGTCAAATCATAAATATACACATACACACACTTTCATATTATTCCAAGGTATCCTTACCTTAAGACGCAAAAACATTAGCTTTTATTGTGTTTTATGGATCACGAGCTTAACTTGGATCCCGTTGTTTCAAATCTCATTAAAGATTGTCTCATATGAGATGACCACTTTAAGTAGTCAAATGCGAGCGTTCCGTTCGCCATCCTAGTTTTTGGTGTTAAAACAATAGGACTACGGTGATTTCGTGGACTAGTGTTTTGGCATGACTTTGTATCTCGATTTATTGTGTTATCATTGTTATGTTAGTCTAAAACATGAAAAAGTCGCGGTGATTACGTGCACATGTTTAGACCCCAACGTGGTATTTTTGTAAAAAGGTTTTTAGTGTCGGAATGTCAAGTCATGGTGGTTCATGCACGATTTTTCCGCCTTTAAATCTTAAAACTTTATTCGTACATTTCAATAACTTAAACCATTTTCCCTTTATTTTAATATAAATCCTTATCATAAGTCTTCATTTATAAAGGTAATTTTATATTGTGAATAATTCTTTTATCTCTCGATTTTATATGGTAAAAATTTTACACCAATTTTCTCGTTTTAATTTCACAAGGATTTTTATTGCAATTTCGTTCATTAAAAACTCTTCGTTATAGAAGGAAAATAAATAAATAAATAAATATATGTATATATAGAGTTGATCTATTCATAATAATTTTTAATATGTCATTTATTTTCATTAAGACGATTTACAAACAAAAATCTTATTATATAAATTTCATCATATTAAGAAGGTTTTATGATAAATTCACCTCAACTTTTCAAGTAAATCTTCTATTATATAAAATTTAAATTTCTTTAAAGTCCTTGTACAAAAAAAAAATTGTATGAAATTTCATTTTTATAACTATTCCGTTTATTTTGAACGACCCTTTCACAATATTAATTACTTAAACTTTTCACGACGTTTTAATTATATTACATAATACCCATGGTAGAATTCTCATTACCTAAAATCTATTTTACAACAACTTTCATTATGCATTTTTACTTCATTATAAATTTTCACCAATAAAACTTGCATCTTATGATACAACTCGTTTTAAATTTCTTATGGTAGTTTCGCTTTGATTTTTCAAGAAAATTCGCAAACTTATAATTTGTAACTTTCTTGAAATCCTCACGCAAAACTCAAAGAAATTTTATTTTAAAGACAAAAAAAAAATAAAAAATCATTTACTTGTGATTTCTCGATTTACAATGCCAGTCATTTCAATTTACCATGATATTCTTCATTACACGATGTTAAATAACGAACTTAGAAGGAAAAAAAAGGATTTCATTTTGCAACTTTATACTTCCAAGACAACATTCATCATCTAATATTGAAACCTCATAACAAATTTTAACATTCAATTTACGTATTTTAAATTTCCTCATAAGCAATAAATAAATAAATTTATTTTAACCCTTATAAAAAAATTTGTATGATTCACATGCTCGGATCTCAGAAATTTTATTTATATAATTTAATGTATATATTTATATATATTAACTTGCAATTTCAAATATCAAATTTTAATAGACATTTCAAACATTATTTATAAATTATAATAATTTCAATTTAATAGCTACTATTAGTCAAAATCTCCCTAAACGCAGCCACAAGTTCCCAAACACCCGTATCCCATCTCAAACTACCGGCTTAAATCAAACCATCCTTACACTTCAAAAGTTTTCCCGCGCACTCAAATCTTTTCTCAATATGAACAAAACCTAAACATCCAAAAGTATACCCTCACCTACCCAAACCCCATGCAAGTCCAAAATATACAAAAATCAACCCAACAAAAGCCTTTGACTAACGACACCTTTACACCATGAAAACCTATCAAACTCACTATCCTAATGCTTTAAAGACACGACAAACACATTCACCAAATGCCTTGGACATAAACAAACCAAAGTTTACCCAACTAAGACTCAAAACCCTTCGATCCATACTATGTTGAGTCACAAACCATATCGCCACACCGTTCCCATCCAACCATAGAGTTTGATATCAAAAGTAACAACCCCAAACACTCCTTACAAAATACATGAATAAACCAAATCTCAACCCCAAACGAGCCAAGATCAAAAAAATTATCCAACCCATCGACTTAACCCAAGCTCAAATAAGCCAAACCTCACCTATTAGCCCAACCACTACTCACTCAAGCATCCAAGCCTAAACCACTCAAACGACCTAAACTCCAC
The DNA here is from genome assembly GCF_021521415.1 of Bidens hawaiensis. Classification (NCBI taxonomy): domain Eukaryota; kingdom Viridiplantae; phylum Streptophyta; class Magnoliopsida; order Asterales; family Asteraceae; genus Bidens; species Bidens hawaiensis. The sequence goes on from NW_027494193.1 coordinate 24,859, forward strand.
AAACCTCATAAATCCAACTCAAGAAAACCCAACTACGCAAGCCAACCGAAACATACTCACACATCACCAAATTTTCAACCCATTCACCGTACGAAGCCTAAGACCCCTCCCTACGCATGCAAGCTTCGTTTTTCCCTAAATTTATTTATTTATATATATATATATACAACTAGTGTATTTACAACGACCTCATGTGTTCAAATAATCACTTTTAAATTATACACTCTAAAAAAATGTGTATATATATGTATATATTGTATTGCCATGACAACAAAAAAAAATTTATTATGAGGATTTGTATTCAAAGATTATTAAACGATTATATGTATGATTTCAAGATTTTAAATGTTGTCACCTAAGGTGATAAATCCCTTAATAACTTTATAAATACGAGGTTTCATTTTGAATGTTAAATATGGGATTTATTCAATAACAAATTACAACTTTTCACCATCTTGCATAAACTAAATGACCATGGCTTTGCAAATCTTTTTGGGACGCAATTACAAATACTTTATATTGTAACATCCCGAACTTTCAAGATAATATTAATTATATTACTTAATAATAGAGGGAAAGTTTACTCGGGTTATCAGGAAATAAATAAAAGAATAGGAGTTGGTATGGGTCGGGCTAGTGTCGGGTAATGGACGTTGGTTATGGATTTGGATTAATTGAGATGGGTTAAATGAGAATGGGATTTCAGGGATATAAATACCCCCAAAATCCCAAAATATCTTCATTTTCACCAAACTCCCTAACACACACACACACATACCGCCGCCGGACCGAAGGCAGATCCGGGCAGATCCGGCAGACCCGAGTGAGAGAGAGAGCGATTAGTGGTGTTAAGCAAGTAAACGAGATCCAAACAAGCCCAAAAAGGTATGATTCTTGACCTTTAAAGTTTAAAGATCCAAGCTTTTTAGTGTATAAACGACCAAAAATGGTCGGGTAGCGTAGTGGGTGATATTGAACCATAGCAAGGGTGTTAAAATCGCTCGAAATGCCGATCAGAAACTAAAACAGCGGCTGTCTGGGCAACTTCGCCTTCATCTGGGCAACTTCGCCTTCAACGCGATGAACTTCGCCTGCAAGCTAAGTTCGCCTGATGAACTTCGCCTGCAAGCTAAGTTCGCCTGATGGCAACTTCGCTGTAAAGTTAAGTTCGCCTAATGATAACTACGCCTGAAGCCAAGTTCGCCTAAGGTTTAACTTCGCCTGAAGCTAAGTTCGCCTGAGGTTTAACTTCGCTGTAAAGCTAAGTTCGCCTAAGGTTAACTTTGCCTAGAGCTAAGTTCGCCCGAGGGTTAACTTCGCCTAAAGCCAAGTTTGATTAGAAAATAAATTAAAAGCGATAAGTAAAAGTAAGCTAATACTAGGCCACCAGATTAGATCAGGCGAGTATTGATACGTGTAACTTGTACAGTCAGCCGAGCTCAGTTAAAGAAGGGATTTACAGCTATCAGAAGAGAGAAGCAGAGTTCAGGTGAGTTTCTAGCCCCATTTATGTGTTACGTTTTCGGGGCTGTGTGCATACTCAATATGTTTGTTAATACACTTATCCTAAGAGATAAGTGTATGCCTTATATGGATAATGTGAAATATATGAATGATTGCTTGTTGGTACGTGAACGATCTTCGGATATTGCACGTACTGTCAGGTTGCAGCGCTAAGAATAAGGTAAGTATGTCATGTATGTTTATGTGTATGAACATGATAGAGATAATAGAAGAAAGAAATGATAACGTATGGTTGTATGGTTACGAAGAGGGTACCGAGCCCTAGTGATACTCGAGGAATGTAGGGCGTAATGCTCTTTATAACGTAAGATATGAAAGTAAGATAATACTAAAGAAAGTAAGAAAGTATGAACGTAATGATATAATGTTATGTGTATGCCTTATATGGATAATGTGAAATATATGAATGATTGCGTGATGGTACGTGAACGATCTTCGGATATTGCACGTATCGTCAAGGGAAGTGACTAGCTCCTTACATGGATATTAAATAATAAAGTATAGTGTTCCTTTTATGGAAGGTATAGCGTTCCTTTTATGGAAGGTATAGCGTTCCTTTTATGGAAGGTATAGTGTTCCTTTTATGGAAGGTATAGTGTTCCTTTTATGGAAGGTATAGTGTTCCTTTTATGGATAGTAAAGTGTTCCTTCTATGGATAGTATAGTGATCCTCCTATGGAAATTATATATGGTAGGGTAATGGTAATGGTTCTTTTAATAGATATTACGTGACGATCCTCCTATGGATATTTATACAAGGTTAAGGTAGTAATATGTGTCTTCGGATACGGAAAGTAATATATGGGAATAAATTGCATGATACCTGATTAACTAGAACTCACTCAGCGTAGCTGACTTTTAGTATGCACGCAGGTGAGCTGATTATAGAGTTAGCATGAGGATGACACATGGCATGGATTGAACGGCTGGCATCTGAAGAAAGAAGTAAAGATGTTTTGAATATAAAGTTTTGTGTTATGGTATCAAAGAAAAGATTTAATGTTTTGTAACAAATGATTGATGTTTTATATTCCGCGAAAAGTTTTAATAAACTCTTATTTGAAGAACTGTGTTTATGAGTAAATCCGACGCTAAAGTAGGGCTACCGGGTTCGGGGCCTTACATATATACTTCATATTATTATACAAAATTTTGTTCAATAACGATTTACGCAAACTATTACTTCTTATTATCGCAATCATCAGTTTATAAACATTTTTCATCACAACCGCTTTATGTATACCAAATTTCCTCAAACAAATTGAACTTACAAGATTTAAACTTGATAATGACCAAAACGTTTCTCTAGCTACGCGATACCGCGATATATTGATTTTATTATATTCATTTTCTTGGAAACAATAAAACGACTTTACTTGAGATTTCATTTTCAATGTTATTCTTATATTTTCAATGAGCATATAAAACACATTTACATATTTAGACATTAATTCGAGTCTCACGATTATTGCGATTTTCTTTTCATTTGATGAGATGTTTCGATAACAATATTATGCACATGAGATTTTATTTTTGTGTTTTGAATTTCGCGACCGAATGCAAACTATTCAATAACAATTTGTGCAATACTTTCAAAAACCTCAGATTTCGCTAAAAATCTCGTTTATCTTTTGAACGATATTTTCATGACTATGTTATTTACATTTGAGCATTTATGTAAGCGCGATTCTATACATTTTTCTATATCGTTTCATCTAATCTATTAACGGCTCATGTGTGGTTGTCTACAAGTTTTGGCGCTATTAGAAACCGTTATTATAATGACGATTATATAAATGGTTTCACAATGGTGGCCGTATTCACGGTTTATCACAGGTTTTGGTTGTTAACGAGATGCTATTTTATTTATATTGATACATGTATGCGTCACCCCAAAGAAACTCACCTAATTCTCGTGATTTAACGCAATCGAATTCTCAATTTCTTTAACCTCAAGTTTGTTCACGTGTGAAACTCATCGTACGATGTTATTATAAATTGTAACGTTGTTTACCCCGACCTTATGTAATCACTTTTGGGTTCCTCATTTACACCTATCGGGTTTCTCATTTTTTTTCTTTTCACTCTTTGGATTCTCGTTTCCTTTATTGTATTTCTCATTTCCTTTTATCAGAGTTCTCATTAAAATTCAACAGATTTATGCACGTTTCAAATGTTTAAGATTTCAAATATATATATATATATATAAATATAAACATGTCTTTTTAAACCACGCAATGGAACGAACCATGTGGACCATACGACGATCTAAATAATTATGGGTGCACACTTAATTATCAAAATCCCCGTATGGAAACCATAGTAAGTACACTTGTGTGCGATAACTCAGACCCGAGGATGATGGCAGAAGAACGATGGAAATGTGAATCGTGATAAAGGCATGGTGGATACGTCGCTGGTACTTCCTATATATAAGTGTCTTTATTATGTTTCTCATTTGTAGCGTTTTTCGAGTCATGCAAGGATTTGACGTTATTCGTTTGCTTAAATTTTGTTCATGCAATTATCTTACTAAAGACAACATTCGTTAATAATTACTTTTTCTTTAAGTTTATTTTAATCTCGGGACGAAATTTTCAAAAAGTTGGGGATACTGTGACATCCGTCAAATTCAGATCTCGAATTATGTTCGTTTTTGTAAACTTTTAATACGTAAACCCAACTCAACATTTTAGAACCTTATTTATTTATTATATAATATTATGATATACCTCGACCATAAATAAACCGATGTTTGTCATGTTATACTATCGTTAAGAAAATCATAAGGAGTTCAAAACGATTTTCGTAAAGCCGTTACGAGTTGAACAAACCTTTAACCTCGCTTAAAACATTCATTGAAACTTGAGGGGGCTGTTATGAAAATATGCCTACGTATATACCCAACCCAAAACCTTAACCCTACCCTTAACATCATAAACTCAACCTCCCTCTTTCTCTCTTGTTTTCCGGCCGCCGCCGCCACTACCTCCGGCCACCAGCTCCGGCCGCCACTGCCGTCACCACCATCCAAAACATCACCACCACCCCTCTTTCCCCTTTGTTTGCCATTTTCCGGTGAACACCCAGTTCCGACGAGAAGCCGCCTCTGGCCACCACACCCGCACCACTACCTCTCGGCTTTTCGGCAGCCTTTTCCCCTCGGATCGTTTTTCCGGTGACCGGAAGGCCGGCCACCGGTGTGCCGGAATCACTCTCTCCCTCTCGCTGCCGCGTCTCTCTCTCAGTCTTTCTATCTCTCTCGGCTCACTCTATCTCCCTCTCTCCCCGTGTTATCTCTCTCTCGCAGCTCTCTCTCTCTCGGCCTTCGTTTTCCGGCGGCTGTTGTTGCTTCGTCTCTAGCGGGTTCGGTTTGTTTACTTCCCGGTATATATCCACGACTCGGGAACAGTTTATAGGTAAATTAATATTGGGATGTCGGTGTTATTAATTTTCATATATCGAATTAAAGATTTAAATTCCTTAATAGCCGGTTATATATATTTGGTTATATACTTTGAAACGAGTCGGTTTGGGTATAGAGTTATTTTTGATTTGGGGAAAAGATGAACACACGGGAAATGGATATGTTATTTTCTTATGGGTTTAATTTTAACAATTGTTAGTTTGGTTTGGTTGGTTATACACAAGTTGTTGAACTAGAGGTCTCAGGTTCGGGTCTCATCCTAAACCGGTTTTGGTGTTATTAGTTTTATATACTTAACAAATTTATTTTCACTAATTAATACTAATATCACTAAGTAGAAATTATTATTGTGATTATTATTATTAACAAGATTATTATTATTATTATTATTATTATTAAACTATTATTATTATTATTATTATCATTATTATTATAAATATTAAAGTTAACAATATTATTAAAGATCATATTATTATTATTTATTAAAACTATTATTATTAAAGTTAAATAAATAGGCATATTCATGCTCATTTGTAGGTGTACATATTTAGAGAGAGATCTAGATCTAAATTATGCTCTCCATAAGTTATTTCCATCCACCATAATGTATTCTTCCATATTTATCAATAAAGTAATAATTTAACGTTTAGATTCGTATTATATAATCGATGTATCATAGCGGCTAGATCCGTAACGGGTTTCAACAATAAGCTATATTATCAATTCATTTTTTTATGAAAACCGAACTCCTGATTTAAACCCGTATTGTTTCTTTTAATATTGGTATAGCTATTTAAAAAGCCCAACAAAATAATATTATTTTATTTTAATTATCAATTTAGCATGAGTCCTTAATCATTAACAAATTAACCGATAATCCGATTACCAACCGAACCTCCTCGTTCAATGTTTTCCAATATAGGTTCATTATGGTTTCAAGTTCATTAATATATATTACATTATTTATTTTAGCTAAGGTGTTTATCGTTTCAAGTTGGATCTGTTCGTTTACCATTCGAGCTTCATTTATTTATCTATTTATTTCTCGGTTCATCAATCGAGGTGAGTACTTTCATACCCCTTTTTTCCATCTTTCGTTTTGGGGTGACATTTCATACTTATCAAACTAAATGCTTTAATTACTTGAACCCACAAACGTGATTGTATACCTTACTTGAATAATTGCTCGATTTGGTGTTGTATGCTTATCTGACTATGTGTTTACAGCTTTTGGATGGTGAAACTATAAATCCTATACCATTTGGCAATGGCAAGGTGTCGTTAACGTATGCTATTAACGATAACTATAAATCCTAGACTACTCGGCATCCCCTTGTAGTTAGGTGGTGCTAATGTAAGCTTATTAGAAACTTTCATAAAATCCTAGACTAGTTGCCAATAGCTAGGTGTCGCTAACTTGTTTAGCGATAACTATTTATTCCAGTTTATAGCTCTTATTTATTGTTTTGTATACAAGTTTTGTGGATTTTCATACTATACACTTATATGCTCAAACTTATGAATTGCTCACCAACCTTTGTGTTGACAACTTTATTCTATGAAATGTTACAGGTTTGACTTTTGTTGACTCGAGTGCTTGACGGAAAACGTTACCAAGACCTTTAGGATATTAGCAAAACGAACAATATAATTATTACTTGTATTCAGTTTGTTTGTGTAGACGAGAAGTGTTGTTTACCGATTTGTTGAAATATAATGAGTTAAATGAATATTGTCACTTTAAATAGTGTCTTGTGTATTTGTCCAATCACGTTGCACCCCGGCATGTTCCGCCTTTGGTCGGGGTGTGACATGTATATTGATTTGTTTTTTGGATTAAATTAGGTCTTGGGTGGTTTGTGGTGGTGAACGATGACAGAGAAGGTGGTGGTTATACTGTGGTGTGGTGTGATGTATTGGATCTTTTAGCTAGGAAAATGGAAAAAACACAATGACACAATGGAAAAAAACAATTATGAAAATAAAAATACAATGAAAAACACTATTAAATAAAACAATGTAAAAAACACTATGAAAAATTAAAACACAATGAAAAACACAATTAAATAACAAAATGTAAAAACACAATGCAAAAAAACACTATGAAAAAAAACACAATTTTGTAAAACACAATTTGTAAAAAACCCATGATTTTTTTTATTTTTATATAACAATATGTTACTCATATAAAAGATAAAAAACACTCGTTATTAAGGTGAAATTGTTTTAAAAAAAATATCGTACAAAAATGTTATGGACGTTTTGAAATGATGGAGGAATTTGACATGTGTCTTGCATGTAGAAAGAGAAAGTCAACAAATGTGTTATCCCTATTATGCCCTTACCCTTGTTTTACCCTAAATTTTCTCTCTAACATAATCTCAACGATTCAAGTCTAAAATGAATGAACAATATTATTTTCTATCATTTTTATAAAAACTAATTTTTTTTATTATAACTCAAACTCATGGAGTTAATACAAATAAAGATAATACATATTGAATAACTTAGTTTTAATGTGGGATTTTAGATTTATGGGTGTAGATTTTAATGGAATTAGTTAATACTAATTAAGATAAGGATTGGATTGTGGGTAACGTAATTAGTGGTAGATTTTGATGGAATTAGCACAAATAAAGATGATACCATGTATAAATAAATGAGTTATAATTGTACCGAATGTCCTAATTATTCTTCGAATGTCCTAATCATAATTAATCCACACAAATAAAAAAACTTTATTAACTTCTGTTTGCTTGGCTGCTGAAGCACGTCAAAAGCTTAAATTTGGTTGATGCCTTTGAAGTTCTGTTTACCTCATTAAACTAAAAGAAAACTCGTGTAAATTAGTTGTTTAAAGTTAAAATTTTACACTTTATCTTAAACCAAATTAGTATACCAGTTGCTTATTTAATCGTCACGTTTTGTAGGTTTGAATTATCTCTGAATAATTTTATAAATCGCGTACATACCATTTTCAAGATTGAAGTATTCGATGGTATACTCTCAAAATTCCAATCTGACAATTAAAAAAAAACAAGAACGTGTATGTGGCATTCTTTTGTTAATAACATCTACCTATCTAATAAACAAGTGGATTTTAAACAACCATCTCACCAAAATGCTCCATTATGCCACATGGCATTCCAAGGCTTCAATTGTTCACATGGCATCTCAAGAACTCTTCAAAACACGTGGCGTTCTCCATATATTTTCTGATTTTTATATTTCTTTCTAAATTAAATTTTCAATTTTCAAATTCAGAATTAGCAATCCTCTCCAGACTCATAGCCCTAATGACGAACTCAATCTCCATCTGCGGATTATGGTCACAACCCGAATTGCTTTTAATCGATCCTTCTTTAACTTTAAAGGTAATCCTCAAATCTATCTCTAATGTCAATCGGAACAACAGATTTAATTGATATGTTGTATTATGATTACAACGAGTATTGGTAATTGTACTGGTAATTGATTATGTTTCACTCAAACTGATACGGGTTTTTCTATTTTAGCAATGCTTTCTCTTAATTAAGATTAAAATTGATTGGTCTGTGTGAACCTAAATTGAAAAATACATGTTTTTTATGTTATTACAGCCGTTTTCAGCACAAAATTAAGGTTTTTAGGTTAGAATAACAAGGAATAAGTGATTTGGTTTACATATTCATATTCGACTATTCGCAATCCTATTATACGTATTCAATTTAGTCATTTACTGTATTTAGGCCATGTTTTTTTATCATTAACAAACTTAATACAGTTACCAAGCAGATTATGTCTTCTTCAAACCCTAATTTTGATTACTTATTAATACATGCTAATGTCTAGATTTGTGCCATTTCATCCTTTAAGGAAAATGAGTTTGACACTGTGGTTTTCCATTTTCCTAATTGAAATATCAATCGCAGACATTGCATGTAAGTTGTAAATTGTAAGTTTTCAATTTCGATCTTTGTTTTTTAATTATACTTAAATCCATTTGCAGGTGATGTTTGAATAAAAAAATTGGGTTCAATTCGGTGTTTTAAGGTAAATATTTAATTCATGTAACAAAATCAATATATATGTATATATTTTGAACTAATTATGAGTTAGGATACATCACTTTAATTTTATAATGATGGTTTTATTTGTTTTACATTTATGTTTCAGCTGCGGCGCTATTGTTACAGATCAGTTGTCTATTGAATTACTGGTGCATCTCCACCGCAGCGTGCAGGTACAAGCACATTTGAACCTTTGTTTTTGTTTAAGTTTGCTAAAAATTTATATGGATTGGACCCTGATTTGAAGTTTATAACTTGTGTTTTACTTCAAACCTGAGGTAAATTGTTACAATAAACATAAATTAGGCTCTATTCGTTTACTAAGGACAACCGCATGTATTTTCTGTTTTGTAGTGAAGTTTGTTTCAGTGTCTCTCTTTGTAACTGACATATACGAGCAGTTATAGTTCATAACTAGATCAAATCTTTGTTTCACATTATGTTTCCTTAGTTTATCACCTGTTGATAACTTTGATTAGTTGTTATTATAGAAGATTTTCTAAATTTATTTTGTTAATAATTAGCATTGAAGATTTTGATATTTTATATATACTTAACTACTCTTATATCAATTGTGACTAATTTCCTAATTATTTGTTATCTAATTTTATGTTTTTTTTACATACTGATAAGAAGAAGAAAAAAATTTAAGATGTCATATGCATGATTCCAATCATTTTGATTTCTATATGTATATTTCCATAATTTTCTAATTGTTTGCTATTATTAAATATCAAATCACTTAATTTTGATTCAAATCATTTTGATATTTAAAAAGTAATGAATACTAAACTATATACACATGTTATAGTTATAGTTTAAGCAGTGATACTTTTGGGAACAATCAAGTGTGTACCTCAAGATATCCCATGATGTTTTGACGCATACAAGAATTGTAGTAACAAGGTTAACGGAAAAGTCATTACAACCAAGAAAGTTGACGTCTCAGACTCTCAAGTAAGGTTGAAGAAAAAATTGTTTTTGAATATAACAAAGACAGATGCGCTCAAGTTTTATTTGTTGTTCCAAGGTTTTTAAGACATAATTTACACATACTTATAATTAGTATGTGTATTGGTTTCGGATTTTTTTTTCTGTTTTGTAAATTTTTAAAGCTTTAAAATCCCTATTGAAGTCCACAATTCTTCATGAGCTATATAAACAATTATTGCAATCCACAGTTCCGGATGAGCTATATAAGCAATCCCGTGTAACACTTACCGGTTCTAAAGCGTATATTATAATAGGACATGCATCAACATTTATTTTAAAGTAAACATATCATTAAAAATTCGTTCTTTGTACCTAAAGTGTATATTCATGTTGGAATATTTTTAAATATTTTGATTTTTTGATTAACCCGTGTAACGATTAACCCGTGTTACACGGGTTCTAACCTAGTTAATAATAATATTACCAAAGACTTGAGTTTTGTAGATGGGGAATCATTAACATTTTGTTGAAACTAACATAAATTAAAGATAAAGTTTGTTAATAATAAAGCAAGCTACACGCTGCTACGTGGCAAAAAAAACGTCTGTTTTTTACACTTATAGTTCTTTGGTTCTCTAGATGCTGGGACTTGGACTTCGTAGTACTCTTCATGATTTTCAGAGTCAAAGCGACGACTAAGCTTAGCCGTCTCAGCCGATAGAGTTAATGTGGCACCTTCTAGTCGATTGAAATTAGAAATAACCATTACTTGATAGCTAAAAAAAATAAGCATTGACTATCTTGGAAATTCTTCTAGCATATAATTAATTGAGATTATTATATTATTAGAATATCATAAAATACATAATTATTTTTAAATAGAAAACTACAAGAATTTATTATATGAACACATGTATCTATCGATCTTATGTCGATGCAATGTAGTTTTAATGGTCATATATATTTCTTAGCAGGGGCGGATCCAGCATACAAACGGGTGGTTCCCCGGAACCACCCGAGTTTCGAAATAATAGTGTACGGATATATAGAAGACGCGTAGGAACCACCTTATAAATTAAGAGGGAACCACCTAAAAAAAATTCCTGGATCCGCCACTGTTTCTTAGAGTTCAATATACACCATGAACATGCATAAACTTGTACTTTTATAAGATTCCATGTTTGTAGTTACAAGGTTTAGGTTGTGAGTTAAAAGCACATGTTACGAATTCTTTGAGCTGTTGTCTGGGCTATTTTAAAATTTGTGTTATACAATTAATTTATTCTAATTTAAGATAAAGACAGATATGTATTGATTAGTCGTAAAAGTAGAAAATAAAGTAGTTATATTATAACGATAAGACTTAAAGTTAATGTATTTAAATGATCTAACAATATAAGCATGTGATTAAAATGTATGTAAAAAGTTACGAAGTAAACATGTGACCATAATATAAGTAATTTCGATAATTATCTATGTTTTATGTAAGGGTTCTTCATTTTGTATTCAATTCGTCTTGTGTAAACATGATAAACCGGCTAACTCTTGTGATGATAATTAAACGAAATAGTTTTTTGTTAAATACACTAAAAAGATAACGAGAAGCTCAGTTTGATGTCGAACAATCTCTCTCGGGTTTCTCTATTTTAATTATCTATTAACGTATTATATATGCGTTAGGGTGATTCCATTAATAGAGCCGACAAAACTCTAATTGCAACAACGAACGAAGGCAAGACAACTAATCTGATTGGTAAAGGTGACTAAAATGCAAGAAAGATCTCTAATCCGATTGGATCTTTATCAGATAAAACAAATAAGTCTTTTGAAGACTTAAAATCAAAGAATCGGCAATTGAAATGGCGAAGCCACATTGATGTGTATTATAATGATTCAAGGAGTCCGCAACTAAAACATATTATATTTTGTAAACATGGTTAATTAGAGGATGCAATATATTATGCACTTTTGAAATGCTTGGTCATGTGCTAAGGAAAATCTATGACTAGGTGTGGGAAATTAATCTTCATTAGCTGATTTACCCATATAACATGGACTTTTCATGATCGATTTGATCATGAAATATGGTCTGTAAGTTTATTTATCTCGTTCTAGACCAATATCTAGTCCTAAAACCCTTAAGACCAAGTGTTGAGGAGAGGTAGTTGGGCACCTGAAGAGGTAGGTCCCAGCAGAGCCCAGTTGGACCCGCAAGACTCACCTTAAACAGGGACGTCTGCGCAGAGACCAACTGGATCCGCAGGACCAACCATGCTCAGAGACGTGACGTCCTTACGCGCAGTACGCAAGCTGGTCCCGCAGGAAATGCCTCCCAATGGTGAAGGACTCCGCCTGTCCCCGCAGCCTCGGATACAAGCCATTAGGGAAGGTCACCCGCGCAGCATGGCTACACGCACAAGGCACTTAGCTCTCGATCAGTGTCACCTGAAGGAATGAGCCAAGCCGGGAGCAATCCCGCACAGAGGCGGGAGGGGGAATACTCCCGCCCAAATAAGCCAGTCCGTATACTGAAGGATCTTTTACTGTACCTGACGAGGTATGGGCGAAAGATCTGATCAGAGATACGACAGCTCACTGATACAGTATGGCGAGCAGCATGCTCCTGTACTGTATCACTATTAGCCGCTGCCTACTCACCAACTACTGCCATACCACGTGCGTAGCCGTCAGTTGGTGGAACAGGAATAGTATACAGTTGGCCTGGTCACTATCAGCCGCTACCTACCCACCAACTACCAGCAGGGCACGTGCGTAGGCTACTGTTGGTAGAGCAGGAACACTGTTGCAGCCGGCCATACCTCTTTGGAAACCTACCTTCGGCTATAAATACCACAAATGGTATGACCATCTCATCTTATCATATCTTATCATAATATACCTGATATCTGCTCTAGCAATCTCTTAATATACTTTTATATTTAAAGAGCACTCTAGTCTGATTCTCACGCCGGAGGGTGGTCACAAGGAGGAACCCCCCCCCTTCTCAGTGACGAGCTCACGGTGTCTGTTTTGCAGGTTATCAGAAGAACCATCTTCCAAGGGTCTAACCCCTCGTGGGAAACATCTATCTAACCCCCAGGTTACCAGTAACCTGCCCGGGGTCCGGTTAGTGTTTCTTCATTGGCGCCATCCGTGCATAAAGCTAGAACTTTATTTTTCTCCAGTTTTTTTCAAACTTCTACAAAGATGGTTAGAGAAATACCGGTAACCACAACCCCAGCTACTAGGGGGAATACCGGCAACACAGTTTTTACGAACACTACCCCGGCTACCGAAGCCGGGGCAAGTGAAGTAAATTTTACGAACACTACCCCACTTACCAAAGCTGGGGCAAGTGCAGTAAATGATGGACTACTGGGATCCACCGATACCCAGTTTGAGAAACGAAGACTCCCCCGCCAGACTCTCGATGAAGTTAAGGCATGGGCGGAGGCACGACAAAAGGAATTCCAGGCTGAGTTGGACGAACGCTTGCGTTCCGTGCAACAGGCTGACGAATTCGAATACTGGGAGGATGACTCGGAGGAATCCGACTCTGACGCGAACCCTCGTCACAAGGCAAAAGGGAAGCGTAAAGAAACGGAAACCCAACCGAAAAGGCATTTTGGAAAAACCTTCAAACCAAAAAGCATAGATGGAAGTCCACGAGACTTCTCTAAAACGTTCAGACCAAACGTTACAAATGCAGGAACGTCCAAATTTGCAAGGGACATTGCTGAAGCAATTGCCCCGAGGAGTGCTAAACAAATGCCTAACATAGGCACATATGACGGTCTATCTGATCCAGACGATCATTTGAACAGGTTCATAGCGGGGGCAACCGTTAGCAATTGGACGGAACCCACGTGGTGTTACATGTTCCAAATGACGCTGGTGGGGGCTGCTAGGGCTTGGTTTGATCGTTTACCGGTTAACCACATTTACGACTGGGCAGACTTCCAGCAGAAGTTTAGCCAACACTTCAGCCAGCAGCGAAAGTATACCGAGGAGCAATGGACAATCCTCAAATGCACACGGGAAGAAGATGAATCTCTGCCAAACTTCATCACTCGCTTCAACTCAAAGAAGTTAAGTTTGGGCAATATCAGCGAGGATCTGGTTCGCGCAGCCTTCATCCAGGGCGCACAGGACCCAGAGCTTATCCGAACCCTAACGGGTAAAGATGGAATGCCATCCACATGGGATGGCATCATGACAGCAGCCAAACGCTATGCGGAAACGGAGAAGCAACTGGGTAGAGACCTTCCGCAGAACACAAACCTTTACACCCAGAGGACGAGAGAGGACAACGTCCTCACTGCCCGATTGAACAAAAAACGGAAGCAAGGCATTTGGCAGTCAAGGGTAAACTTTGACACCTCATCCGGCTTACAGCACCGATTGGGTGAAAGGGATAATGTAAAGCCGCACCGGAACTCCAGATGGACGCCACTTACCAAAAGCGTCACTGACATATTTGCTACTGAGGAGCTACCATGGCCAAAGCCTCCAGTAATCCGGCATCGTCACGATGCCGATCGGAGCAAGTACTGTGACTATCACAGAACAAAAGGCCACAACACTGAAGAATGCATAGACGTAAAAGACATGGTCGAAACATTCGTCAGAGATGGGACGCTCGCGCACCTCGTGGCGAAATAAAAGCTGGGCAGGCGAGTGCGTATAGAACCCCAGCTGGGGAAAACACGAACCAATTCCAGCTTCAAAATCGAGACTACATGCTGCGTAAAGAACGAGATCCCGAACCAGGTGCGTATCGGCTCGATGGCACTCCCATCCCAACATGGAAGGGAGTTCAATTACACAGTTTGCATATAATCAATTCCAATTTGTAAAGAGAAGGCCAAGAGCCACTTCTAATGGAAATGATTCTCTTTAAGAATATCGAAGCTGATGATTTTACATTTATACTTTTCTGGACACTAATATGCCGGTTTTCACCACATAATTACGTGAAGTCATTGCATGGGAAGGCGGTCCTACCCGCACGAACCCAATAACATGACAAACCTTCACGCAGGTCAGTTGAAAGAGTTCATCCCATTAAATGAAAGTGCTGGTCTATCCGCATGAATCATGAAAGGAAAATGAACACTAACCTATCGACAACCGCGCGTCGAACGGTTCAAAACAAAATTCTTAAAAAGGATAAAGAAAACCTACACGCAGGTCAGGTAAGGGTAAAGTTTTGCCATCCTACTAAGTGCAAGTGACGATTCGACCCGCACAATCACGAAAGAGGAAGCAAAACTTCACACCTATTATCAACCACGTTCAAAGGTTAACTTATCCTCAAAAGGTAAGAAAAACCTACACGCAGGTCAGGTAAGGGTAAAGTTTTGCCATCCTACTAAGTGCAAGTGACGGTTCTACCCGCACCATCACGAAAGAGGAAACAAAACTTCACACCTATTATCAACCACGTTCAAAGGTTAACTTATCCTCAAAAAGTAAGAAAAACCTACACGCAGGTTAGATAAAAGTTAAAGTTTAGCCATCTCACCAAGTGCAAGTGACGGTTCTACCCGCACAATCACGAAGGAAGAAGCGAAACTTTAACCCACTATCAACCACGTTCAAAGGTTCTTATTCTAAACACTTGGGAAATTGCTAATTTAAACTAAGTA
The DNA here is from genome assembly GCF_021521415.1 of Bidens hawaiensis. NCBI lineage: Eukaryota > Viridiplantae > Streptophyta > Magnoliopsida > Asterales > Asteraceae > Bidens > Bidens hawaiensis. The sequence continues at coordinate 40,440 of NW_027494193.1, forward strand.
TGCAAGTCATAAGTTTATAAAGCAAGGAACCCAAAGAAGGAAATAACAATCTTATACGCAAAAAGATTAATATTTCAATGATATATTACAACAGTGGCCGGGTAACTACCCGCCTAAAAGAAATCTATACAAAGCTAAGTCTATCCTAGCGGTGGGAAGAGATCTTCAGGATCAGGCTTCAGGGCCACCTCCGCTTGGACCAGCACCGTCTGAGCGTGACTGCCCAAGGAAAGCCTTAAGGATGTTTAGCCCATCATCAGCAGCAGCAGCTTCGTTCACCTTCTCCACCACCGGATGCGGGAAGGCAGCGTACTGGTTCACAGCTTGGTCATAAGCAGCTTCAGTATTAACATTGAATAAAGGGAAGTTGGAGGGCGGAAAGCCTCTCTCAGCAAACCCTAGACCAAGCAGGAAGCCAGTCTTCTGCCCATCCTCATGAGAAGCGTTGAGGGCTGCGCTCATTGCATCGTCGTAAGAGGTCTCTGAAAGGACCCGACGCACAACCTACAAAAGAAAATTACAAGTTAGAGCATTTTCTAATTACGAGCGGAAAGCGTAAAGAAAAAGATAAAGATACCTCAGGCAACGCTTCTCGAAGCAGCCATTGGAGGGTAGCTTGACTTTCTTTGTAAGCACGTTCGGCTACGCTTTTATCAAGGTTGGCAAGTTGAACTTCCTTGGCGGCAGCTTCTTCGACGCTTTTGAGTTTCCTTTCAGTACGGTCAAGCACCCCCCTCTGGTCAAGGATCTCCTGCAGCTTCTTGGCATCTTCCATTGCCAAGGCGTCATGAGCATGCTGAAGAGCCTTTAATTTGCATTTAAGCTGCTCATTCTCTTCGCGAAGTGGCTCAGCAACAGCTTCAGCCTTGGCAGCCCTCTCAGTTGAGTTTCGCGCAGTCTCCTTGGCCAGCCGAAGCTGTTCATTCACAGCTTGGGCAGCCTTGGAGCGGGCCTCGAGTCGCGCCTGGACTTCAACCTCGAGAGCCTTGAATGCCTTCTCCTTCTCGGCTGCGGCAGCGGCCAACTGCCGGTTCTCCTCCCGAAGAGCCCGCGCTTCAGATATATCTTTGGCGCGAGCTGCTTTTAACTTGTCATTTTCACGACAAAGCAGCTCGACGCGGGGCTGCGTTCGGGCCTGGAGAACCCGAAGCTCATTGGTTAGCCTACCCTCTTGGTAGCTAGCCATGGCTTCCCCCAACGCACCATAAGGAGCAGCGTGGCGAGCCCAGTCCACGCACTCCACAGGGGTACGAAGGGTTGTTCCTCGGCGTATGTTCCATCTTGGAACATACACTTCATTGGAATCCGACACTGCAAAAGAAACAAAGGCAGTTAGGAAAAGATGATAAAAATATATAAGGAAAAAAAAAAAAAACCCTACGTACCTGTAGGGTCAATAACAGGCCGATAGCCGCCAAACCCATCACCTGAACCTAAAGGAAATCCATCCAACAGGTCAGGCAGACGGGAAGGTGGCATAGATCGGCGGGAATCCTGGCGCGTACCTGATGGTCCGGCCGTCTTTGCCGGTGGCACAGGTATAGTGGCAGCCGCTGCGGTAGCCATTGTTGGCGCCACCTCCTCAGCAACAGTAACCGCCGGCTCCGTGAAAGATGCTGTAAAAATTGCACTCATGGCCGGCGGAGACATCTTCTCAGCTGGAACAGCCTCAGGAAGGCTGGAACCAGCGGAAGCAGGCGTAGACGCCTGGGTCGACGCCTCGGGAAGGCTGACCGAGCCTACCGTCATTGGCGGGGGAATACTTGCTCCAACTCCACCCTGGAATGCGTCAACATCCACACCTGCACAAGCAAAAGTGTTAGAAAAATTTATTTGAAACAACAAATCTAGACAAGAATTATGGGGGTACTCACGGGGTTTCTTGAGCTTGAACGCACGGACGAGCGGGGGCGAACCCGATGGTGCCGGCCTCTTGGCACCGGCAACCGTCGTCGTCGCTGCCTCCCCGGAGGTAACAGCTACAGCCTCCGGAACGGTGGTCTCCTCACCACCGGGCTTCCCCGCCACCTCTGCATTATCTGACTCCGAGTCAGATAGGACTACCGGGTCGGCCGTAGAGGCCACCTTCTCCTTGCCCTTCCGACGACAGCCTTTTTCTTCCGCACCAGTGGAGGACCTTCTGCGGATTCCTCAGAAGAAGAAATGTCATGAACTCCAGCAGCAGGCACAGCATTGAGAGGTTCAGGGTAGAAGATAGGCTTACCTGGCCGTCGGTGGCTCAGGATCTCTTGGCCTGGCGGGTAAATCTCCACGAACCGACCCGCGGTCTGCTCTAAGATGGGCA